>NC_089262.1:20113668-20368243 GCF_963930625.1 Muntiacus reevesi | reverse complement strand
AAACAAAACTGTGGAATATCATATAAATCTGGTGTAGGCTGAATACAAATTTAAAGCAAATTCTAGCCTTATGTTTATGATACCCATGAAGATATATAACTTTCACACAGAACACAGATCTTCAATTCATGACTTTGGAAAACTAGTAATAGCTGTGGCTAGAGCATTTAGAGTCATCAACTGTTTTGGAGAAAATGCTATTTTTCATTTTAAGAAAATATGCAACCAAGGATTTTAAGGGGTCTGATAAACACAATCTATAAAATTGTCTCCCACAATTCAAGTTTTGCCTCAATACATGATTCTAACAAAGAATTTCTGTGAGTTTGCTCATCTCAGGAAAATTCATACAGGGCAACAACGAGTATCTGAGCAAGCAAAACAACACTCCAAACAATTGTGTTTTAGATTAGCTTGAAATGGAAGATGAAAAAAACTTTTATTGCTAGTTAGAATCTCAGTTAGTGTTTATGGTCAATAAAATACAAATACACATCATGACATGTCCTTACTACTAATTTTGTCTTTGAAGTCTTTCAAACAAATGCATTTTAAAAATAAACTAACCAAACACATGCTGCTCAATATATATGGCTTTAGTTTGAGAGAAGACTGCGTGAAATAATATTTGAAATGATATCAGTGCTTAAGATATTGGTTTAAAATGGAATAACACAAGATTAATTAAGTCAGTAAAGAGGGAATCAGCACCAGATCTGTTTCTGCTCTTTAGTTTTTAATGTATACATAAAAGAAGAATCCAATATACTGTTTCCTACTTCTGTTTTTTAAAATCATCAGCTTCTTTTCATAATGTGTGACATGGTATTGCAGAACCTGGACAGTAACTGTAGATCCAGAGAGAAAAAGCAGACTTTATTGTCAGAATCAGAAATCAACCGTCAGTTCTGTACTTTTCATTGTAATGGAATTACTTCTATTTTCCCTCATTTTTATGACTTTGCCTTCATGAAAAACTAATTAATTAGACTTCTTTAATTTTGGGGGCTCTTAATTGCATGCTTCATTTTCTAAGTGCAGAAAATCTTACCAATCTTACTTTTAAAACCTGCCTTAAGAGTCCAAATCCTCTAAATTGAAAGCACAGAACTAATCTGTTGGATTTTTACTTAACATGGTAAATTATTCTAAACATTGCACATATTAAAAAACCACATGCATGCATGCATGCTGTTACTTCAGTCATGTTCAACTCTTTGTGATCCCATGGACTGTAGCCTGTTGGGCTCCTCTGTCCATGGGATTCTCCAGGAGAGAATACTGGAGTGGGTTGCTATGCCCTCCTCTTGGGGATCTTCCCGACACAGGGATGGAACCCAGGTCGTTATGTCTCCTGCATTAGCACTAGCAGTTAGATTCTTTACCACTAGCGCCACCTAGGAAATTCATTAAATAACTATATATATATACATGGTTATTTAATGAATATATAATGAATTATAAATGAACATATATTCATATATATATTGAATTTAATGAATATTTAATGAACATTTAATGAGTTATAATGAATAGTATAAAATGAATATATAATAAATATTCATTAAATAAATATTTAATGAATAAATATATTGCCCTTTGACTTAATACTACTGTGTATTTAATGACCCTCAGAATGTCTATTCATATTAACTTGTTAAATATTAATGACACTTATCAAATGAGAAAAAAAGTCATATTTACTAAGAAATTTGAGGTTATTTTTGTAGGACAGTTTACTTTTATTAAAGAATTTGAAATAATCTTCTCAGGTATCTAAATTTTGGGTGAGGTAAGAACAGAGTGATTTTTCTCCTAAAGTAAGCAACATGCTGTTTGTATTCTATAGGTTTGTGAATATATGATGAAGCATCCAGTTCTGATAATAAGACAATGCACATATCCTCGAAAATGTTCATTTTGGGGGATGTATAAAGATGCTTACTCAAATACATAAAACAAATTTAAAGGTATTTTTATTGTTGAGTTAATGAAAGAAATGAAGGCAAATATTTCAGAGGCCTACAGGAGACATTTTTCTAGAAACATAAGCTTTTGTCCATCTAGTCAAAGCTATGGTTTTTCCAGTAGTCATGTATGGATGTGAGAGTTGGACCATAAAGAAAATTGAGTGCCAAAGAATTGATACTTTTGAACTGCGGTGTTGGAGAAGACTCTTGAGAGTCCCTTTCACTGCAAGGAGATCAAACCAGTCAATCCTAAAGAAAGTCAGTTCTGAATATTCATTGAAAGGACTGCTGCTGAAGCTGAAGCTCTAATAGTTTGGCCACCTGATGCGAAGCACTGACTCACTGGAAAAGACACTGATGCTGGGAAAGATTGAAGGCAGAAGGAGAAGGGGGCAACAGAGGATGAGATGGCTGGATGGCATCACCTACTGGATGGACATGAGTTTGAGCAAGCTCTGGGAGTTGGTGATGGACAGGGAAGCCTGGTGTGCTGCAGTCCATGGGGTCGCCAAGAGTCAGACATGACTGAGCAACTGAACTGAAGACTGCCCTAGAGAGGATGAAGATTTCTGTTAACTGAGAGGATGTTTTGAAAAGTTTTGTGAGGTTAAAAGCCGGGGTCTTATGTCTGCACAAAGGGGATGAAGCTGACAAGTCCGATATTTATCTCAATTCCTATAAGGCCATGAAACTCTGAAGCAGAAAAAGGGGGAAATAACCCTCAGGAAACACAGAGAAAGAAGGAAACCGGCCTCAGCCACACTCAGGATGGATGGGGAAATAGTCCTTTAAATATTTATGCTGTAGCAACAACAGCAGCAAGTTTGGGTACATGCAGATTCAAGGACTGGATTTTATCTCATTTCTCTAGATTCTTTGAGAGAGACAGAAATTGAGACCCAGAGAGGAGGAAACAACAAGAGTAGCTACAACATGACTCTTAAAGCTAGGTATTTACTTTAAAATAGTTAACAATTCTAATATTCCCTAGATCTTGTTGAAAGGGACATGCATAAATTGTTCACATTTGTTGTAAGAGACAATATGCAACCAAGGATTTTAAGGCTTCTGACAAATAGAATCTGTAAAATTATTATCTTGAAGTTTTCTCAATGTTTGATTTATATTCTCTGAATGACTAATATCAAATGAATGCAAGTTTGGGGTTGCATGCACTTTGCATGTTGTTAAGATGAAATAATATCACTACAGAGGGATTAGTCAACATAGGTTTTAAGGTGTACAGGATTTGTTTGAGCATTTTGATGTTTCTGAAAAAGTCATAACTTACTGGTGCCATTTCTTAGAACTTAAAAGACAAAATACAGATTTTGTAAAAAGAAAAATAATAGTAAGGTCTTGGGCCAGATAACAAAGATAAATTAAAAGAAAAGTTCAACCATTAGTTCTTTCTTAAAGTGTTAAAAAAAAGAAGAGTAATTAATTTTTACCTAAAATGGTAGAAAAAAAAGACTATATTTTTCTGAAAATGACAGAACAAGAAAGAAAAATTACAAAATAAAGATAAAGCAGATAAGAACATTACTCAAGCCTAATGCTCCCTAATAGCTCAGTTGATAAAGAATCTGCATGCAATGCAGGAGACCCTTGTTCACTTCCTGGGTCAGGAAGATCCCCGAGAGAAGAGATAGGCTACCCACTCCAGTATTCTTGGGCTTCCCTATGGCTCAGCTGGTAAAGAATCTGCCTGCAATGTGGGAGACCTGGGTTTGATCCCTGGGTTGAAAAGATCCCCTGGAGAAGAGAAAGGCTACCCATTCAAGTATTCTGGTCTGGAGAATTCCATGGACTGTATGGGGTCCCAAAGAGTCACAGGACTGAGAGATTTTCATTTTCAATGTTTTCATAAGCAATGCAAAAATGAAGTTTTTAGAAGAAGCAAAGAGCACAAGTATTGATTTTTTGATGGGATCCTAAGGTGTGAAGTTGTACAGTAGTCAGAGCACCGTCAAATCAGGAAATGTATTGCCTTGCCTGAAATCTCAATTCCTTTAAACACTATTTAGTTCCTCATTTAATTCATTTTTAATTTCTTAGGTTCCCAAGTCACACTCTAAGTGTTGAAATTTTAGAGGAACAATCTGACATTCTTTTTCACCCAGTTCAAAAATAATTAGGATTTAGACACTATTTTAAAAATCAAGACCAAGTTACTCATTATGATAAAAGCTCACTGGCAAACATGTTTTAAGTCTGGAGGATTTAGTCACTCTTCACTATTAACTTAAACTGATGCTTTCTCTCTGTTACAGGCATAGCTGGAGACCATAACCTTTTCCTGAATGCGTAGGTCCATTTTGTGTTGGAAACTTGTACTGTATGTATCATTGGTCTTACTGGGTAGACCAATTGGCAAAACTGGGTAGGAGAATATTCTAGTAGTAGTGTTGCTGCTGTTGTTCAGTTGCTAAGTAATGTTCGATTCTTTGCGATCCTATGGGCTGCAGAATGCTAGGCTCGTCTGTCCTCCACTATCTCCTGGAGTTTGCTCAGACTCATGTCTGTTGAGTCTGTGATGCCATCCAACTATCTGATCCTTTGTCACCTCCTTCTCCTCCTGCCCTCAATCTTTCCCAGCATCAGGATCTTTTCCAGTGAGTCAACTGTTCGTATCAGATGGCCAAAGTATTGAAGTTTCAGCTTTAGCATCAATCCTTCCAATGAATATTCAGGGTTGTCTTCCTGTACGAGTGACTGGTTTGATCTTCTTGATGTCCAAGTGACTTTAAGAGTCTTCTCCAACAACGCAATATGAAAACACCAGTTCTTCCACAATCAGCCTTCTTTATGGTCCAGTTCTCACATCTGGACATGACTACTGGAAAAACCATAGCTTTGACAGTATAGAGCTTTTTCAAAAATGATGTGTCTGGTTTCAACACTGTCTAGATTTGTCATACCTTTTCTTCCAAGGAGAAAATATCTTTTAATTTCATGGCTCTAGTCAAAATTACAGTGAATTTGGAGCTCAAGAACATAAAATCTGTGACTGTACAGACATGCATACTTTTAAACAAATCAATATTCAGATCTTGTTATCCACATACACTGCTATAATGCTGGTTTGTTTGTAACACTGAGTCTTCCAGAAGAAAATAGCTATATTGCCATGGTGCTTTGTGCCCAGATGTGAAGATACCCAGTGCACCATAAAAGTGGAAGAATTCCAAAAATTGATATCAGCAAATTACTTTTAGCAAAGATACAAAGCTCTCACATTTAGTTTATTAAGAGTTGCTATTATACAGATTATGTTATCCCAGTTATACAGTTAAAAAACAAAGATGTAGAGATGGAAGAAACTTTACAGGTTATATAGCGATTAAGTGGTATGAACAGATTTTGAATACAAGCCTGCTTAACTCAACTGTATATTTACCTATATTCTGCTAATCTTAAAAAAATCTAAAAAATAATGGATATATGTATATGTATAGCTGAATCACTTTGTTGTACACCTGAAACTAAAACAACATTGTAAATCAACTCTACAGAAATAAAATCAAAATTAAAAAGGAAATATACAGTAATACCTTATAAATGAAAAAAAAAAAAGAGTTGCTGGTACAATTATTGTTTCATGTTTAGTAATTATCATTACCTATAGTCAAAGCTATGGATTTCTAGTAGTCACATATGGATGTGAGTGTTGGCCCATAAAGAAGGCTGAATGTCAAAGAAATGATGCTTTCAAACTGTGGTGTTGGAAAAGACTCTTAAGAGCCCCTCAGATTGCAAGAAATGCAAACAGTCAATCCTGAAGGAAATCAACCCTGAATACTCATTAGAAGGATTGAATCTGAAGCTGAAGCTCCAATACTTTGGCCACCTGATGCGAAGAACTGACTCACTGGAACAGAATGTGATGCTGGGAAAGATTGGAGGCAGGAGAAGAAGGGGATGACAGAAGACAAGACGGTTGGATGGCATCACTGACTCAATGGAAATGAATTTAAACAAACTCCAGGAGATGGTGAGGGACAGGAAAGTCTGGTGGGCTGCAGTCCATGAGGCTGCCAAGAGTCAGACATGACTGAGTGACTTAATAACAACAACAGCAACAGTACCTATGGTATGTTCAAATTGTCTTGACTAATTATGTAATATCCATAGTTGTAACGAAATTCCAATGAAAATAAATTCTAGACATTTAAAAATTCTGAAAGCAAATATATAAAACCTGAAATTTTTAGTTGCATAAATAGGTTGAAGAAAGTTAGTGAATTGGGGCTTTCCTGGTGGCTCAATCTGTAAAGGATCTGCCTGCAGTGCAGACCCAGGTTCGATTCGAGTCGTGAAGGTCCCCTGGAGAAGGAAATGGTAACTCACTCCAGTGTTCTTGCCTGGAAAATTCCATGGACAAAGGACAGAAGAACCTGGAGGACTTACAGTCCACGACATCATAAGAGTTGGCCATGACTCAGCGACTAAACCGCAGAGGGTAATAGATAATGGATGGGAAATATATAGAAAAGGACAAAAAACACAGGGGATATGATGAAGACATTTGAGATATGTAATTGAAGCTGAAGGATAAGAGAGAGATGAGGAAGAGTCAATATTTGAGAATTTTCTAAAAATGATAAAAGATGTCATGCTACAGATACCAGACACATTAGGAACCTCTGCCAGGATTAATGAAAGAAACCACAGCAATCAAAAATCAGAATGCAGAAGGCAGAAGATTAGAGACCAAAGGCATACGTAATCCTACTTTTAAAATTTAAGTCTTATTTTACCAACTCTCGCGTTGGATCTCTGTATCTTTTTGTGTGTAAGAGCTAATGTGATTCAGAAAAGGCACAGTCTGGAGAATATCTGAAGTCCACGTACCTAGCTGTACAGTCCGAAGACCAGGACACAATGTCCCAGTGTGCTTGTGTCTGGGAGGACCCTCTTCCTGCTCCATAGCTGTCACCTTCTTGCTGTGTCCTCATGTAGTAAAACTGGAAGGAATTTCTCTTGAGCTTCTTTTATAAAGGCATAAATTCCATACATAAAGCCTTTCTTCTCATGAGCTAACCATATTCCAAAGGCCTTCATTTCCTAATACAGAAGTTTCGAAGCTTAGGATTTTAACACATAGGGACAAAAACATTCAGACCAGGTTTAAAAAAGTTGCCAAAAAGTAGCTTTTTAACATAGCTTTGGATTCCTAATTGTTGTACTACATCACTTTCTTGGAATTGTTGTAAAGGGATAATCATTGGCATTAAGGTTACCATTAATGACACATTTTTAGATCTTTTTTAAAATTTGAGAGATGTCAAATTGAATGAATTTAATTAAGAAAAAGGTTAAATTGCAAAGAAATGGAACTTCATTTTATATATAATATTCATATATTAAGCTCATTGACATTTTGCCTCAAATTTTAATGGGCACCAGATATCCCAGCACTTTTAATCAGGGTTCAATTGTACTTGGGAAATGTACACTGCTGGGATTGTATTGTTTTACCCAAAGAAGTCTTAATAGTTTAAATTAAAGGGTATCATGAGAGCTAAGGTCATGAGCAGGAAACTCAGAGGCTAAGCAGAAACTTAAACAGTATTTTTCACAGCTCTGATATATTGGGGATGAAAAATATGGTTCAATTACCAAAGAGAAAAGGTTTGGGTAGACTAAATGGATTTTGAAATAAATGATGAAAGTTTGATTATACATTCTGATGGGAAATCAACCAAATAATTAATTAATTAATTAATTTTGATCTCAAGCAAACAAAATCCAAGCAGATTTTAGGCCTAAATGCAAAAGCCAAAGCAATAAAGCTTTAAAACATAACATATAAACTGGGGTGTAACTGTAAACTGGAGGTGAAAGGTGCTCAGAATTATGTGGCATCAGAGAAATGCAAACAAAATTAAATATGAATGCCCAACCATTAGAAAGACCAAAATTTAAAATACTAACAAATAAGAAATCCAAAGTTTCATGAACTCCTGCCAGAAGTAAATACTAGTACCAGCATTATGGTAATATGTTGGAGGTGTTTTTTATACTTCTCAATATAAATTTCATGTTTTGATAATAAAACTATATTTTGGGAAAAGAAAACTTTTCCAAACTTTTAAAGCAATCTTGCCACAACCAAGAACATCTTAAATGACTGAGAACTTTTCTTTTCTCTGAATGACACTTGTTATCAGAATTTTAAAGTTAAAATTAAGTTTGTAATATTCCTCCTCCAATTCTGCTTGACATTTCTAAATTCTTTTAAAAAAATTCTGATTCTTGTCTCAGATATGTAGTAAGTGTGCCCTTCTTAAGGGGCAAAATTAAGACTCTGGACATCCTTAATCTTTGAATTCTATCTCATTATTTTATATATCAAGTTTTCTTGTGCTCTGGGCTTTTCTACATTGTCTATATAAAGTTAGGAGAAGGAACTGGCAATCCACTCCAGTATTCTTGCCTGGAGAATCCTGTGGATGGAGGAGCCTGGTGGGCTGCTCTCCATAGAGTCACACAGAGTCAGACATGACTGAAGTGACTTAGCATGCATGTGTGCATTGGAGAAGGAAATGGCAACCCACTGTAGTATTCTTGCCTGGAGAATCCCAGGGACAGAGGAGCCTGGTGGGCTGCCATCTATGGGGTCGCACAGAGTCGGACACGACTGAAGTGACTTAGCAGCAGCAGCTACATCGTTAGGACAGTCTTCTCTTTTATCATGGTGAGGGCACTCTTGGATCTTCTATTTAAACCTCTGCAAAGTGATGACATAGAATATTGGGAGGAATATCAACAGAACAGGATATAAGGATATGAAGTTGCTCTGATACAAATGAGATACAGTGCGAAAATCAATATAACTGATCTAATCAAGATACACACTGGGCATACACACTGAGGAAACCAGATCTGAAAGAGACACGTGCACCCCAATGTTCATTGCAGCACTGTTTATAATAGCCAGGACATGGAAGCAACCTAGATGCCCATCAGCAGATGAATGGATAAGGAAGCTGTGGTACATATACACCATGGAATATTACTCAGCCGTTAAAAAGAATTCATTTGAATCAGTTCTAATGAGATGGATGAAACTGGAGCCCATTATACAGAGTGAAGTAAGCCAGAAAGATAAAGAACATTACAGTATACTAACACATATATACGGAATTTAGAAAGATGGTAACGATGGCCCTATATGCAGGGCAGAAGAAGAGATGCAGAAGTACAGAACAGACTTTTGAACTCTGTGGGAGAAGGTGAGGGTGGGATGTTTCAAAAGAACAGCATGTATATTATCTGTGGTGAAACAGATCACCAGCCCAGGTGGGATGCATGAGTCAAGTGCTCGGGCCTGGTGGGCTGGGAAGACCCAGAGGAATCGGGTGGAGAGGGAGGTGGGATAGGGGACCGGGATGTGGAATACGTGTAACTCTATGGCTGATTCATATCAATGTATGACAAAACCCACTGGGGGAAAAAAAAAAAAAAGTCAATATAACTGATCTAATCAAGATGATCAGGCAAAACACATTTCCTCTTTGTAAACAAATCATAAGGTATATTAATCAGAAGTTTTCTGGAATATTCTATACAGTTGTATATAATATGAGAAAGTGAAGTGAAAATCACCCAGCTATATCCGACTCTTTGCGACCCCATGGACTGTAGCCTTACAGGCTCCTCTGTCCATGGAATTCTCCAAGCAAGAATACTGGAGTGGGTAGCCATTTCCTTCTCCAGGGGATCTTCCTGATCCAGGGCTCAAATGCAGGTCTTCCACATTCCAGATGGAATCTTTACTATCTGAACCTCTGATTGCAATTATTATTTAGGAGATTAATCCATATTAGCTGTACTTGACATCAAATATTCTATTACTAATGCTAATGCTAAAAGTGGCAGGGGTGATCAGCAGGCTGAAATGTGTATGCTAACACACAAGGCTTCAGAGACAGCCAATTTAAGCTCTTATTCATCCAAGGGGAAAGAAATATTCCAAGAGAAGGAAATACACTTTTTCCTCTCTGCCTTGAGTATGTTCATGTTCAAGGAAGGCAGATTCTCTTTTAATGTTATTATTACTATAATAATTAGTTTATGTGCAGTTAGATTTTCCTAAGAGAGACTATATTGAGTAATGATAGAAATGAATGGCTATTATAATAAGGAATGGAAGTTTTATGGACAGTAACTTTGCTTAGGATTAGAGAAGTTCTTCTAAATAAAACCCAAACTTTCATCATGATTTTATTCCTTCCTTCCACATTTTTCTGGTCTTGGTATATTGATCTCTAATCTTAAGAATGACCTAGAATCTTCACCTTAAGATTTAAAAAGTTTGGGAAACTCTAGTGTTGTAAAACAATTTTTGATGTAGCCTCAGATCCACATATAACCCGTGTTATCTATTGATAGTTGTAACACGCTTCACTGAATCTGAAAGATCCCTTTGTAAAATAAAACAAGTTTTCCAAATTACTGCTTAATACTTAAGCAGTAAACTGAGAAGTAGTAAAATGAGCTGACAGAATATTTAAGAACTGTTAAGAGATAATGCCATGAACACATAGCCTAATCCTCACACTTCTCTTAAACAGACCTGAGCATTTAACTAAAATGACCTATCATATTTCTGAATTTGGTTGTAAACAGATTTTTTTTTCTGAAATTAACTCAACAGGCAATAAGCTAAAATTTTCAAAGACATGAATCATCATTCAATAAAATAAAATTTAAAAAAACTTATCAAAGTGAATCAAGGTAAAAAGGAATCTATGTTTATACAATCTAGTAAATAAACATGATATAGTCACACTGGCCAAACTAAATCAACCAAAATAAGAGCAAAAGAATGTATCTACAAAGAAACAAAATGAATACATAGATAAAGTTCCTTGGATTCCCAATGAACTATTCTCCCTCTAAGCATCAGGACATGGTATTTATTCTAGGACAGTGACTAATGCATAATGCTTACCCGTATTTTCCAAATGAGAAATATTATAGTCATTTCTCCATCATGGTAAGGTTGGTATGCTTTCTTCAGTGTCTCGTCTTTTTCTGTTGCAATAACATAAAATGTGTTTAATTAACCTTATTTTCAACTTTCAAGAATTATTTTTCAATATCTCATTGCTTCTTTTAATAGTTTTTTTTTTTTTTGTATGGATACCATATGGATCAAGATCCCTCTAAAGCTACTAACTAGAATTCTGTAAAATTTTCTTCTATTTTATAAATTATCTTTGCATCCTGTATTTGTCCTATCATATGAATTATTAAAATTATTTACTTACAAGTCTCTTTACTTTCACTCCATACATACAGTTTGCTGTTCATAAGGCAACTAGAGTGAACTTTCAAAGAATACAATACGGATAATGATACTTTCCAGTCCAAGCCCAATGATGATTCTTCCATTATATGTCAACTAAAATACAAATCCTTGATCTTCTCCTACAAATCCCTTCTTGATGCTGCTTCTGGTCACAGCACCAATGACATAACTACTACTTTCTGCCTCTATTTTAAACCCTCTTTAAAAAAGAGTTTCCATTCCTCTTTTTTCCAACTTTTAAGCTCATTCTTCCCCTGGTTTTGGCATTTATTGCTTCTTCCGTGTAGAGTAAACTTGCCCTCATATCTTCACTTGTCTCAGCTCCTCCAAATTTCTATTCAAATCTCCCCTCATTGTAAAGGGTTTTAACTTTGACTTTACATAAAACCTTTGCCAATGCATTTGCCCCTTCCGATTCCATGTTTTATACTGCCTCACCAAAACTAATATTATTGGGGAATTCCCTGTTAGTCCATGGTTAAGACTCCTCTACCAAAGCAGGAATGCAGGGGATACAGTTTTGATTCCTGGTTGTGGAACTTAAGATCCCACATGCTGTGAAACATGACCAAAATATTTTTAAAAAGCAAAAACAAACATATTACTGTTATGAATTGAACTGTGTTCTCCCCAATTTCTTAAGTTGAAGGCCTAACCCCCTATAGGACTATATTTAGAGACAGAGTCTTATTATTGTTGTTTAGTTCCTAAGTGGTGTCTTTCTCTCTGTGACCCATGGGCCATAGCTCACCAGGCTCCTCTGTCCATGGGATTTCCCAAGCAAGAATACTGGAGTGGGTTACCATTTTGTTTTCCAGGGGATCTTCCCAACCCAGGGATCAAAAAGAACTAAGTATCTTGCATTGCAGGTGCTTGCTTTACCATTTAGCCCCCTGGAAAGCCCTTTAAGAAGGTGATTAAGGTGAAACACGGTTGTAAGGGTGGGTCCCTAATATAATAGGACTAATATTTTTCTAAAAATAGAAAGAGATGCTAGGAGTTTTCACACTGAGAAAAGGCCATGCATTCGTGCTCAGTCACTTCAATCACGTCCCAGACTTTGTGACCTCATGGACTATAGCCCACCGGGTCCTTCTGTCCATAGGATTCTCCGGGCAAGAATACTGGAGTGGGCTGCCATTCCCTTCTCCAGGGGATCTTCCCAACCTTGGCATCAAACCTGGGCCTCCTGCACTGCAGGTGGATTCTTCACCATTTGAGCCACGAGGGAAGCATCCTTCTCTTGCATTTGTGGGTGAATCAAATTGGGAAAATTTTAGATCCTCTTGTGAAAAAGATTTACTTGAATATAAAATTAAGTATTGATTGCAAAGAATTTTACCAAGTGCCTAGGAAAAGTAAATAATGAAGCAATATCATCTATTACTTTTGCATGCCATTAGATATAACACTGTGCTAAAACAGTAGTTATTTAATAAATAGGGCTTCTCTGGTAACTCAGTTGGTAAAGAATCTGCCTTCTATGCAGGAGACCAGGGTTCCATCCCTGGGTCAGGGAGATCCTCTGGAGAAGGAAATGGCAACCCACTCCAGTTTTCTTGCCTGGAAAATCCCCTGGACGGAGAAGCATGTTGGACTAAAATCCATGGGGGTCACAAGAGTTGGACACAACTTAATGACTACACCATTTGTGGGTGAATCAAACTGGGAAAATTTTAGAGTCCTCTTGTGAAAAAACTATAAAATGAAGTACTGATTGCAAAGTGTTTCACCTAGTGCCTAGGACAAATAAATGATGAAGGGATATTATCTATTACTTTTGCATGTCATTAGATAGAACACTGTGCTAGAAACAGAGTGATTATTTAATAAATGCCTATTGAATGGGGAAAACAAAACCAGCACCCTACTGTTACATTCTTTGTGTCTAATTAGGCAGTGGTTCAAAATCACTGATGAGTGAAGCAAAGAAATGTAATACCATGTTAAATTGATGACAATGCCAATATGGCAGTGGTACTAAACAATTAAACCTTTAAGCAGTAACAAGCTCTGTAACTTCTTGAAAACTCTGGGATCACATTGGCTTTAAATTCTACACAGCCAACATCCATAATGTTTTTATTTTCCCTTCCTTCTGAGGAAGTAACCACTTGAAGCACTTTAGTTTTATTTGAGGGGAGGGTTAGATTAGTCAAAAATATATATTGGAAACTGCATGGCAACGACTAAACATATTTTTAAAATAAAATTGATTTTTTAAGAAAGGGGACAAAAGCAAATCATTGCATAAAAAAGTTAAAACAATGTTTTTTTTTCTCACTGTATCCCTTTAATCTGAATATTTTATCTAATAGAGTAACATATATGTGTGAAATGAATGTTTATGAGTGGTTAAGTTACATGAAATTTGATCAGTTCTGAATGTTATGTATACACTTGTCGGATTTTTAGAAAGATTAAAAATGGCTGGAAATGAACTAAATATTAGTGTTGAATATGTAAAAAATTAATAAACATAAACTTCAATTAAATAGATTTAGGAGAACAGAAAGAGAGCTCTCATGCCCTGTAAGGATAGCAAAGCCAAAGAGGAAGAAGAAAGACTCAGCCAATGAAAAGCCAAGGATTCTGTTTAATATGGCCTTCCCAACTTCCCTTGTGCTTCCCTAGGGTTCAGGCTGTAAAGAATCCACCTGCAAAGAGGGAGACCTGGGTTCGATCCCTGTGTTGGAAAGATCCCCTGGAGAAGGGAAAGGCTACCCACTCCAGTATTCTGGCCTGGAGAATTCCATGGACAGAAGAGTCTGACAGTCTACAATCCATGGGGTTGCAAAGAGTCAGACATGACTGACCGAATTTCACTTACTCACTCACAATTTCCCTTTCCTTTCTATAAAAATGGGCTTCACAGGGGACTCTACTTAGTCCTCTATAATGGGCTATATGGCAAAAGAATCTAAAAAGCAGTGTATTTATGTGTATGTATGACTGATTCACTTTGCTATACAGCAGAAACTAACACAACATTGAAAATTAACTATACTCCAAAGAAAATTTTAAAAAAAGAAAAATTCTTCTTTTGCCCTGCATGGAATTTGCATGTGGCTTGGGATGGTTGCAAACCTGAATGGTAATTCTGTTGTTCTGCTTGCAATGTGGGAGATCTAGGTTTGATCCCTGGGTTGTGAAGATTTCCTGGAGAAGGAATAGCCTACCCACTCCAGTAGTCTGGCCTGGAGAATTCCATGGAATGTGTAGTACACGGGGTCACAAAGAGTCGGACACGACTCAGTGACTTTCACTTCCACTTCACTTCCCCAACAACTCATCATTGCAGAAGAAATATCTCGAAGTCTATTTGTTTCATATCAATAAATGTTTCAAAAACTGTTTTTCTTTTATAAAGAAATACATGCAAGTATCTTACCCACACATACATGAAACCATACAAAGTGACTTGCTTACAGCAAGAAAAACAAGATTTTTTCTAACTTTTTTTTTTGTAGAGGTCACGATTGTAGCAAAAACAACTGTGCTTTTACTTAAGAACATTCATCAACTTAATTTCTTAAACCAACATTTTATTTTTTATCATAAAACTGTACTTATCATAATTGAAGATCAATATTTCACAGTTATATATATCTTGAATTTTGTCAAAGCACTCAATTAACTGCAGGAAATTGTTTTCCTTTGACAGCACCATTTAAGTGTTTTCTTCATTTACATGTCTAACACTGTAATTCTTACAAGATGAAATTAGTTTTCAAAACTGGAATGAGATAATTATGCTCATGCTGAATTCCTTTTACAAAACATAAACCTCTAAAATAGGTCTGTGAGATTAGCCTGTTACAAAAATATGCCAATAACTTACCACTGATTTAATAAATATATATGTATATCAGTCATCAAAGCTCTACAGTTAGCATTCTATATACAAAATAACTGGTTACAATTAGACTTTCTTTTGTCATCTTATCCTTTAAATTGGTGTCTATTTTTCTCCTATCCCATTTTCTATGAAATTCACATAATACATTGAATTGTCTAAGAACAAAGTTTCAGGTCAGTTCAGTTCAGTCTCTCAGTTGTGTTCAATTCTTTGTGAATGCATCAGGCTTTCCTGTCCTTCACAAGCTCCCAGAGCTTGCTCAAATGCATGTCCATCGAGTAGGTGATGCCATACAACCATTTCACCCTCTGTCGTCCCCTTTTCCTCCTGTCTTAAATTTTTCCCAGCATCAGGTGGGAAAAATTTTCCAATAAACCATTTCTTTGTATCAGATAGCCAAAGTATTGGAGCTTCAGCATCAGTCCTTCCAATGAATATTCAGGGCTGATTTCCTTTACAATTGACTGGTTTGATATCTTTGCAGTCCAAGAAAGTCTCAAGAGTCTTCTCCAGCACATTTGTAAAGCATCAATTCTTTCATGCTCAGCTTTCTTCACGGCCCAACTCTCACATCTACATATGACTACTAAAAATCCACAGGTTTGACTAGATGAAACTTTGTTGGCAAAGTAATGTCTCTGCTTTTAATATGCTGTCCAGGTTCATCAGAGCTTTTCTTCCAAGGAGCAAGTATCTTTTAATTTGATGGATGCAGTCACCATCTGCATTGATTTTGGAGACCAAGAAAATAAAGCCCATCACTGTTTCCACTGTTTCCACATCTATTTGCCATGAAGCAATGGGACCAGATGCCATGATCTTCATTTTTTGAATGTTGAGTTTTAAGCCAACTTTTTCACTCTCCTCTCATTTTCATCAAGAGGCTCTTCAGGTTCTCTTCTGTTTCTGCCATAAGGGTGGCATCATCTGTGTATCAGAAGTTATTGATATCTCTTCTAGCAACCTTGATTCCAGCTTGTGCTTCATCCAACCTGGCAATTTTCATGATGTAATCTACATAGAAATTAAATAAGCAGGGTAATAATATGCAGCCTTGAGGTACCCCTGTTCCAATTTGGAACCAGTCCATTGTTGCATGTCCAGTTTGAACTATTGCTTCTTAACTTGCATACAGATTTCAAGAAGCAGGTAAGGTGGTCCAGTATTCCCATCTCCTTAAGAATTCTCCACTTAGTTGTGATCCACATATTCAAAGGTTTTGGCATAGTCAATGCAACAGAATGATGCTTTTCTGGAATTCTCTTGCTTTTTCAATGATCCAGTGCATGTTGGCAACTTGATCTTTGGTTCCTCTGTCTTATGTAAGTCCAGTTTGAACATCTGGAAATTCTCAGTTCATGTACTATTGAAGCCTTGCTTGGAGAATGTTAAGCATTACTTTGCTAGCATGTGAAATGAATGCAATTGTGGAGTAGTTTCAACATTCTTTGGCATTGCATTTCTTTGGGATTGAAATGAAAACTGAACTTTTCCAGTCCTGTGGCCACTGCTGAGTTTTCCAAATTTGCTGGCATATTGAGTGCAGCACTTTCACAACATCATCTTTTAGGATTTGATAGCTCAACTGGAATTCCATCAATTCCACTAGCTTTGTTCATAATGATGCTTCCTAAGGCTCACTTGACTTCAGACTCCAGAATGTCTGGCTCTAGGTGAGTGATCACACCATCGTGATTATCTGGGTCGTGAAGATTTTTTTTTTGTACAGTTCTTCTGTGTATTCTTGCCACCTTTTCTTAATATCTTCTGCCTCTGTTAGGTCCATACTATTTCTGTCCTTTATTGAGCCCAGTTTTGAATGAAATGTTCCTTTGGTATCTCTAACTTTCTTGAATAGATCTCTAGTTTTTCCCATTCTATTGGTTCCCTCTATTTCTTTGTACTAATTACTGAGGAAGGCTTTCTTATCTCTCCTTGATATTCTTTGGAACTCTGATTTCAGATGGGTATATCTTTCCTTTTCTCCTTTGCCTTTAGCGTCTTTTCTTTTGTCATCTATTTGTAAAGCCTCTTCAGACAATCATTTTGTCTTTTTGTATTTCTTGTTCTTGGGATGATCTTCATCACTGCCTCTTGTAAAACATCATGAATATGCATCCATAGTGTCATCTTGATCCATATTTATTTATTTAAGCCTTTAAAACTCCAATAAACACCTTCATTTTAGTAACATATTGATAAGAGATATTCCATATTTGGGCCATTGTCACTTGGCATTTCCAGGCTTTTTTCCAGTCTCTCATTTTTCATAATATATTAAACTTTCTAATTTCAGAACTTAGGAGAAAGGGTTGCTTTTTTTTTTAATTCAGAAAATGTTGGTACTGGAAAGGTCATAAATGAATACTTCTATAAGTACATTTTACAAATCATTTTTTTAAAGTTAATTAGTATATACTACAAAAATGCAATTTTGAAGTCAGTTATAATTATATTGCAATTTCAATAATCAAATCTTTTTTTTAAATAATTCATTTTAGGTCACTACAAAACACATTCTGAGCTGTGTTTTATATAGGGAAAGAGTGGATAGACAAGCAAGTAAGAAGTACTATCTTGTACTTTAGTTTAATTACTTTATATGTTTTAAAGACAAATTGGTATTTTGTATTTTAGCATAAACATAAATTTATTAGTTCCTACAAACTCTTATAAACCATTTTTATTTTATTATACACTGCATACTATATAATAATAGAGTACAGCTTTCTCATGCTCTATCAAGTTTTAGAAAACTGTAATTGTCTTACATTAGTAAGCATAATATAAATACATTTACCTTTAAAAGCTGACCAGAATATTTTCTATAAAAACATATTATTGATTTTGGTGTAGTAATGCATGTTAAAAAATTTCCTGATTACTAATTTTCAGTAAAGGATTTGATTCAGTAAAGGATTCTTTAGATTTTTTGAAAAGTGGATTTAAAGATAATATTTCACTATACTAGTGAAACACTAACAGAATATCATCCTTTCAACAAGGACCAAGAAATAAATATTAAATTTCTTTTTATAAACCTGAGATCTAATTAACAGAAATAGAATCAGGGTTTTTTTTTTAATTTATGGAAAAACACTAACAATCTGACACTATGTTCACAGTTTAAAAAGAAAAAAAAAAAGATTGTTTTCTGAATTTTGCATCTCAAAAGCAAGTGAATCAAGAATATAGTTTTTAACATATAATACCTAAAATGAAATTTTGAAATTGCATCTCTACATGATTGTTAGATGATCCTTTTCAATTGTTGGCATATATTTTTCATCTAATTTGCTCATTTTTGCAAACGTCTTCTAACTTTAAGCAACAGTTATAAACTCATTGTTATCGCCTAACATTAAATATAGAAGATTTTGATTTTCCAGTTTGCACAGTGATGAGCCTACTTTATGTAAAAATAGATATTTAAAAAATTTGTAAGATGAAGTCATGCTTCTCCAGAAATAGTTGTGAAATGTTTGCGTGAATGAAAAGTGTTAATTGCTCAGCCGTGTCCAGCTGTTTGCCACCCCAGGGACTGTAGCCTGCCATGCTCCTCCGTCCATGGAATTCTCCAGGCAAGACTACTTGACTGGGTGGCCATTCCCTTATTCAGGGGATCGTCCTGAACTAGGGATTGAACCCAGGTCTCTTGCATTGCAGGTGGATTCTTTACAGTGTGAGCCACCAGGCAAGTTCCAGTGGTTTGTGTGAATAACCATCATTAAAGGAGTCTGTGTAATATGCATTTTCTAAGACCCCACTCTGAAAAATCCTAAACCACCAGATCTGAGATAAGATCCGTAAGTCTGCATTTCAGTGAGTACCTCAGGTGATTTTGATGTCAAACACTGCATACCATGATGGCTCATAATCATAGAACTACAGTGAGTTAAGAAAAAAAAAAAACTTATCCTGAAGCAGAGTTATGCTAGTAACTAAAAGGGTTAGCAATTCATAGAATTACTAAACCCTGACATAGAATACGGACAATATTAGCTTTCAAGGTTCATTCTCATTTTCAAAACAAAATCTGATATGGAATTTCAATGTTCATCACTTCATTGATTTGACAAGTCAGTCACTGTCACTTTACAAATATTCATGTGGTGACTTGTATGCTGAGAATGAAGATTCAAAAAAGAAACTTCATCTTGAGGTTTGTGGGTTCTGTTCAGTTCAGTCACTCAGTCATGCCTGACTCTTTGCAAACTCTTGGCCTGCAGCAGGCCAGGCTTTCCTGTCCATCACCAACTCACAGAACTTGTTCAAACACATGTCCATCAAGTTGGTGATGCCATCTAACCATCTCATCTTCTGTCATCCCCTTTTCCTCCCCCCTTCAATCTTTCCCAGCTTCAGGGTCTTTTCCAAAGAGTCAGTGCTTCACATCAGGTGGCTGAGGTATTGGAGCTTCAGCATCAGTCCTTCCAATGAATATTCAGGACTGATTTCCTTTATGACAGACTGGTTGGATCTCCTGGCAGTCCAAGGGAGTCTGAAGAGTCTTCCCCAACACTACAGTTCAAAAGCATGAATACTTCATTACTCAGCTTTCTTTATAGTCAAACTCTCACATCCATACATGACTACTGGAAAAACCACAGCTTTGACTAGACAGACCTTTGTTGGCAAAGTGATGTCTCTTTTTTTTACATGCTGTCTAGGTTTGTCATAGATTTGCTTCCAAGGAACAAGTGTCTTTTAATTTCATGGCTGCAGTCATCATCAGAAATGATTTTGAAGCCCCAGAAAATAAAGTCTGCCACTGCATCCATGTTTCTCCATCTGTTTACCATGAAGTGATGGAACCATGAGAGATTTTCAGAGGGCTCAAACAAAATCTTGTGTGCACCAAGACCCAGAGACCCCACGGAGACTGAGCAAGACATGTGTTTGAGTATCTCCCGTGGAGGTACAGGTCAGCAGTGGCCTGTCGCAGGAGCAGGGGCTCTGGGTGCAGCAGACCTGCATCATACCGCCTGTGACATAAGCCCTTTTGGAAGAGGTCGCCATTAACCCCACCACAGAGCCTCCAAGCAGACGATCCACTAACTGCCGAACAATTGCACCAAAGAAATTATCACAATGTTGAAAGAGTTCTAGGACCCACTAAAGATTTCCCAACCTGGGGATCTGGCAAAGAGACTGAGAACTCCCAGGGAATTTGACTTTGGAGGGCAGTGGAATTTGATTACAGAATTTCCACAGGACTGGGAACCAGTCATTTGGAGGACACAAACAAAACCTTGTGTGCACCAAGATCCAGGTGAAAGGAGCGCTGACCCCACAGTAGAAAGACCCAGACTTGCCTTGAGTGTTCAGGAGTCTCCGGTGGAGGCACGGTTCAGCAGTAGCCTGCTGCAGGCTTGGTGGCCTTGAGCATGGCAGTGCCTGCAAAGGACATTTTGAAGCATATGGACATTATCTCCATTGTCTCCACCATAGTTTGGGCTCAGGTCAAACACCAGAGAGGGAACACAGCCATGCCCATCAACAGGAAATTGGAGTAAAAATTTCTGAGCATGGCCCCACCCATCAGAACAAGATCCAGTTTCCTCCTCGGTCAGTCTCTCCCTACAGGAAGCTTCCATAAGCCTCTTATCCTTATCCATCAGAGGGCAGACAGAATGAAAATCACAATCACAGAAAACTAATCAAACTGATCACGTGGACCACAGCCTTGCCTAATTCAGTGAAACTATGAGCCATGCTGTGTAAAGGGACACCCAAAACAGATGGGTCATGGGGAGAGTTCTGACAAAACGTGGCCCACCAGAGAAAGGAATAGCAAGCCACTTCAGTATTCTTGCCTTGAGAACACCATGAACACTATGAAAAGTCAAAAAGATATGACACTGAAACTCTCCAGGTCAGTAGGTGCCCAAAATGTTACTGGAGATGATTGGAGAAATACTCCAGAAAGAATGAAGAGACGGAGTCAAAGCAAAAACAACACCCAGTTGTGGATGTGACTGGTGATGGAAGTAAAGTCTGATGCTGTAAAGAACAACATTGCATAGGAACCTGGATTGTTAGGTCCATGAATTAAGGTAGATTAGATGTGGCACAACAGGAGGTGGCAAGAGTGCATATCGACATTTCAGAATCAGTGAACTAAAATGGGCTGGAATGAGCAGATTTAATTCAGATGACCATCATACCTACTACTGTGGACAAGAATAGCTTAGAAGAAATGAAGTAGCCTTCATGGTCAACAAAAGAGTCCAAAATGCAGTTCTTTGGTGCAATCTCAAAAACAGCAGAATGATCTCTGTTTGTTTCCAAGGCAATCCATTCAACATCACAGTAATCCAAGTCTTTTCAAAGCAGTAATGCTGAAGAAGCTGAAGCTGAATGGTTTTATGAAGACCTACAAGACCTGTAGGAAGTTAAGAGATACCTGGAGTAACAGGCAAGTTTGCCCTTGGAGAACAAAATGAAGCAGGCCAAAGGCTAACAGTTTTGTCAAGAGAATGCACTGGTCATAGCAAACATGTTCTTCCAACAACACAAGAGAAGACTCTACTCATGGACATCACCAGATGGTCAATGCCAAAATAAGATTGATTATATTCTTGCAGCCAAAGTTGGAGAAGCTCTATACAGTCAGCCAAAACAAGACTGGGAGCTGACTGTGGCTCCGATCATGAACTCTTTATTGCCAAATTCAGACTTAAATTGAAAGAAACTAGGGAAAACCACTAGACCATTCAGGTATGACCTAAATCAAATCCCTTATGATTATACAGTGGAAGTGACAATTAGATTCAAGGGGTTAGATCTGACAGACAGAGTGCCTGAAGAACTATGGGTGAAGGATTTGATATCCACAAGAGGCAGAGATCAAGACCATGCCCAAGAAAAATAAATGCAAAAACACAAAATGGCTATCTGAGGAGGCCTTACAAATAGCTGAGAAAAGAAAAAGAAATGAACGGGGAAGGAGAAAAGAAAAGATATACCCATCTGAATGCAGAGTGCGGAAGAATAGCAAGGAGAGATAAGAAAGCCTTCCTCGGTGATCAATACAAAAAAAAAAAAAAAAAAAATAGAGAAAAAAAATAGAATGGGAAAGACAAAAGATCTCTTCAAGAAAATTAGAGATACCAAGGGAACATTTCATGCAATCATGGGCACAGTAAAGAAGAGAAATGGTATGTAATAACAGAAACAAAAATATTAAGAAGCGGTGGTAAGAATACACAGAACTACTATACAAAAAAGACGTTCAAGACCCAGATAACCACAATGGTGTGATCATTCACCTAGAGCCTACTGTTTATTGATTACACCAAAGACTTTGACAGTGTAGAACAAAACAAACTGTGGAAAATTCTTAAAGAGATGGGAATACCAGACCATCTTACCTGCCTTCGGAGAAATCTATATGCAGGTCAAGAAAAAATAGTTAGAACTGGACATGGAACAACAGACTGGTTCCAATTTGGGAAAGGAGTACATCAAGACTGTATATAGTCACCCTGCTTATTTAACTTCTATGCAGAGTATGTCATGCAAAGTGCCAGACTGCATGAAGCACAAGCTGGAATCAAGATTGCCAGGAGAAATATCAATCATCTCAGGAGTGACACCACCCTTATGGCAGAAAGCGAAGAAAAACTAAACAACCTCTTGATGAAAGTGAAAGAGGAGAGTGAAAAAACTGGCTTAAAACTCAACATTCAAAAAACTAAGATCATGGCATCTGGTCCCATCACTTCAGGGCAAATAGACGGGGAAATAAAGGAAAGAGTGACAGACCTTATTTTCTTGGCCTCAAAAATAACTGCTGATGGTGACTGTATCCATGAAATCAAAAGATGGTTGCTCCTTGGAAGAAAACTGATCATCAACCTAGACAGCATATTAAAAAGCAGAGACATTACTTTGTCAACAAAGGTCTGTCTAGTCAAAGCTATGGTATTTCCAGTAAAAATGGATGTGAGAGTTGGACAATAAAGAAAGCTGAGCACTGAATAATTGATGCTTTTGAACTGTGGTGTTGGAGAAAAATCTTAAGAGTCCCTTGGAATGCAGGGAGATCAAACCAGTCAATTGCAAAGGAAATCGGTTTTGAATATTCATTGGTAGGACTAATGCTGAAGCTGAAACTCCAATACTTTGGCCACCTGATGCAAAGAAGTAACTCCTTGGAAAAGACCCTGATGCTGGGAAAGATTGAAGGCAGGAGGAGATGGACATGACAGAGGATGAAATGGTTGGATGGCATCACCGACTCAATGGATATGAGTTTGAGTAAGCTCTGGGAGTTGGTGATGGACAGGAAGCCTGACGTGCTGCAGTACATGGGGTCACACAGAGTTGAACACGACTGAACGAATGAACTGAACTGGTGAGACTGGGTGCCATGATCTTAGTTGATTGAATATTGAGTTTTAAGCCAGTTTTTTCACTCTCCTCTTTCACTTTCATCAAGAGGTTGCTTAATTTCTCTTATCTTTCTGTCATATGGCTGGTGTCATCTGCATATCTGAGGTTATTGGTTTTTCTCCCAGCAATCTTGATTTTGGTTTAGCGAGGAGAAACAGTAAAAACTTATGTCAGCAAGACAGAGAAAGACAAACATTGGATTAGCTCAGCTATATGTGGAATTTTTCAAATAATATATTTGAAGTAGAGATCAGATTTATGATTGTCAGAAGTGAAGGATAGGGGATTGTAGAATTAGTTTAGGGTGGTCAAAATGTACTTTTTCCAGTTAAGAGATAAATATGTTCTGGGATTATAATGCTGAACATGATTATAGTTATGATGCTGTATTTTTGTATATTGAAAGTCACCAAGATAGTAGATCTTTAAAGTTCTCATCACACCCACCCACCCACCCACCCACACACACACACACACTCACACATACACACACCCTCTCACACACACACCCTCACACACACACACACACACACACACACACACACACTCATACACACATACACACACACACAGTGTAACTGTGAGGTGGTTTGTTGCTGTTCATTGCTAAGTTGTGTCTTACTCTTTGCAAACACATGGACTGCAGTTCCCCAGGATTCCCTGTTCTTCACTATCTCCCAGAGTTTGCTCACACTCATGTCCCTTGAGTCAGTGATGTTTATTCAACCACCCCATCCTCTATTATCCACTTCTCCTGCCCTCAAACCTTTCCAGCATCAATGTCTTTTCCAGTGAGTCGACTCATTGAATCAGATGGCCAAAGTTCTAGAGCTTTAGCATCAGCATCAGTTCTTCCAATGAATATCCAGGGTTCATTTTTAGGATATCAACTAACTGTATTGTGGTAATCATTTTGCAATATATTCATATATCAAATCATTATGTTGTACACCTTGTACATGCATAATGTTGTATATCCATTACATCTCAAAAGAACTGGGGAAATAATCTAAAAGAAAATACAACATAGTACATACTCTGAAGTGAGAATCAATCAGGTATGTCAGGCAAACAAAATCATTATGAGTATTATGGGGTATATTAATTTTCTATCACAGTGTAATACATTATCATAGAATTATCAGTTTATAACAATACACATTTCTTATCTCTCAGTTTCTGTGACTTAAGACTCTGAATTCAGCTTAACTAGATTGCTCAGGGTCTCCGAAAGTTGTCATCGAGTTGTTGACCAGCCTGTCTTCCTTACTGGAGCATGTGCTTTTCTTCCAATCTCCTGTGGTTGTTGGCAAAATTCAATCCTTTGCACCTGTATAAATGATTCCCTCAGCTCCTAGAGGCTGTCCAATTTTGCTTCCAAGTTATTCCCTCCTTAGACAGTTGGTTTCATAACATCTTGTC
This sequence comes from Muntiacus reevesi, assembly GCF_963930625.1. NCBI lineage: Eukaryota > Metazoa > Chordata > Mammalia > Artiodactyla > Cervidae > Muntiacus > Muntiacus reevesi. Next base: position 20,343,276 of record NC_089262.1, on the reverse strand, counting down.
TCTTTGAGACAAATGGGAAAGAATCTCTCTTCAGTCAGCTAAGAAAACGCTTTATATAATGTAACATAACCAAGGGAGTGATGCCACATAGACTTTACCATATTCTATCTATTAGAAACAACTCAATTTCTCCTGAATTCTAGACATTTTCTGCACTTCCTACATTGCAAATCCATATCCTTCTAATGTCAAAATAAACCATCCAACCAATATGCTAAGCTTCTTCACTGACATGGTTGTTGGCCACCTAGTCTGAAGATTCCAATATGTTCAAGTGGTAGTCTAAGATAACAGTTTAAGAAAAACCTTCAGATCAGTTCAGTTCAGTTGCTCAGTCATGTCTGACTTTTTGCAACCCCATGGACTACAGCATGCCAGGCACCCTGTCCATCACCAACTCCTGGAGTTTACCCAAATTCATGTCCATTGAGTTGGTTATGCCACCCAACCATCTCATCCTCTATCATTCCCTTCTCCTCCTGCCTTCAATCTTTCCCAGCATCAGGGTTTTTTCCAAGGAGTCAGCACTTCACATCAAGTGTCCAAAGTACTGGAGTTTCAACTTCAACATCAGTACTTCCAATGAAAACTCAGGGCTGATCTCCTTTCAGATGGACTGGCTGAATCTCCTTGCGGTCCAAGGCACTCTCAAGAGTCTTCCAGCACCACAGTTCAAAAACATCAGTTCTTTGACACTCAGCTTTCTTTAAAGTCCAACTCTCACATCCATACATGACTACTGGAAAAACCATAGCCTTGACTAGACTGACCTTTGTTGGCAAAGTAACATCTCTGCTTTTTAATAAGCTGTCTAGGTTGGTCATAATTTTCCTTCCAAGGAGCATGCATGCATCTTTTAATTTCTTGGCTGCAGTCACCATCTGCGGTGATTTCAGAGACCCCCCCAAATAAAGTCTGTCATTGTTTCCACTGTTTCCCCATCTATTTGCCATGAAGTGATGGGACTGGATGCCACAATCTTAGTTTTTTTAATGTTGAGCTTTGAGCCAACTTTTTCACTCTTCTCTTTCACTTTCATCAAGAGGTTCTTTAGTTGTTCTTCACTTTCTGCCATAAGGGTGGTGTCATCTGCGTATCTGAGGTTACTGATATTTCTCCCAGCAATCTGGATCCCAGCTTGTGATTCATCCAGCCCAGTGTTTATCATGATGTACTCTGCATATAAGTTAAATCAGCAGGGTGACAATATACAGCCTTGAGGTACTAATTTTCCTATTTGAAACCAGTCTGTTGTTCCATGCCCAGTTCTAACTATTGCATCCTGAGCTGCATACAGATTTCTCAAGAGGCAGGTCAAGTGTTCTGACCTGAAAATTCTTCCAGAATTTTCCACAGTTTATTGTGATCCACATAGTCAAAGGCTTTGGCATATTCAATAAAGCAGAAATAGATGCTTTTCTGGAACTCTCTTGCTTTTTTGATGATCCAGAGGATGTTGGCAATTTGATCTCTGGTTCCTCTGTCTTTTTCTAAAACTAACTTGAACATCTGGAAGTTCACGGCTCATGTATTGTTGAAGCCTGGCTTGGAGAATTTTGAGTATTACTTTACTAGCATGTGAGATGAGAGCAATTGTGCGGTAAAGGAAAACTTTATTCTTTCATTAATTCTTCCTCCATTGGGAAATAATACCTATAAAACAGCAGCCAACATTGCAAACTAGGAGAAAACAAACAAAGTTCTGCTGATGGATTGATAAGGGTAATAGTAAGAGGGTTCACTTACTTACAACAGTATGATCCATAAGGTGGTGGTACACACACTAAGAAAATGGCAATATTCGTCAATTTACAATGAAAGAAAAAAAATAAGATTATTGGTACCTCTATTGTTCATGTGAAGTGAAAGTGAAGTTGCTCAGTTGTGTCTGACTCTTTGTGACCCCCATGGACTGTAGCCTACCAGGCTTCTCCGTCCATGGGATTTTTCAGGCAAGTGTACTGGAGTGGGTTGCCATTTCCTTCTCCAGGGCATCTTCTTTTCCCAGGGATCGAATCCAGGTCTCCCACATTGTAGGCAGACACTCTACCCTCTGAGCCAGCAGGGAAGCCCGTATTGTTCATAACTGTCTGAATTTAGTTAAAGAACCATAATGAGTTTATGAAAGTCATGGATATTAAAGGAGTTAGGTCTTATGTAACTAAGGAGATGAGAAATAAAGATCATTTGAATGAGTAGACACGGAGATAGACTAATGACCCTTTATGAAGCATAACACAGATGGGCACATTGAGCATTTTGTCCTGGAATCTGATAATCAAAGCATGTCTCTCCAGCTCCTGGAAAAGGCTATGAAGGCTCTTGCCACACCCAAATTCCTGGGGTCATTATCACTCATGCAAATCAACACTCAAGATGCAGAGTCCTGGACTAAACTGAGGTGAGCTAGATTCAGTTGAAGCTCAACAGACAGCTCTCTGTCCATTATCATATTGACTTCAAAGTCCTACAGTGTAATAAGGGCCACTTCATCTCCATTATTTAAACTATAAGCAAGGTTTCCTTTGGCCAACTCTATATACAGTGAGTGAGACTTTGGGAAACATAATTCAAAACTTAACCAAATTACCAATTATTAAGCGTATTAAAATAAAATGTGTGTGTGTGTGTGTGTGTGTGTGTGTGTGTGTGTGTGTGTGTGTGTACTCAGTCACTCAGTTTGTGACTCCATGGATTATGGTCTGCGAGGCTCCTCTGTTCATGGAATTTTCCAGGCAAGATTACTGGAATGGGTTGCCATTTCCTACTCTGGGGGAAACCTAGTTAAATTTGGATTCTTGAAAACAATTCATTTTTGAAAAGTATGATTCCACACTACTCAACTCTAGTCAATATTTTTAGTATTAAGTATTTATATAGTATTATTGAACCATGCAATATTTGACACAAAATTACACTAAAATAAGTATCTGTTGCTAATCTGAAATTCAAATTTGACTGGATTTCCTGCATTTTATTTGATAACACTAGCAATAAAATTTAGAACAAATTACTTGGAGGCGAATGGGAGCTATAGTTTCAGGGGTAGATAGGTTGAGGTTAGATTATAGGGAGTCTCAAAAGCCATATTGTTGCCAGTTTTCAAGATTTGGTCATTGATGTGTTCTCATTTGACTTTCATAAGAGTGTCACAACTTTGGACTAAATGATTAGAAGATATTTACAAATAATGAAATAGATGACAAAAAATTCAGTTGTTTACATTAAATCTTTATGGTAAATTATCTCCCTTATATCAGATTGACCATAAATATCTAATATAACCTACAACATGCCTTCACAGGGATCCTTTAATATTTTGATATCATAAATACTGTATCTATCACAGAAAAATATTTAAAAATTAGTACCAATTCAAGATAGGTGGGAAAAACATCAACAACCTTACATATGTGGATGATACCACTCTAACGGCAGAAAGTAAAGAGGGACTAAAGAGCTTTTTGATCAGGGTGAAGGAGGAGAGTGAAAGAGCCAGCTTAAGACTAAATATTAAAACAGCTAAGATCATAGCATCTGGCCCCATTACTGTATGGCAAATAGAAGGGGAAAGTGTGGAAGCAGTGACAGATTTCCTCTTCTTGGGCTCCAAAATCACAATGGATGGTGACTTCGGCCATGAAATCAGAAGATGATTGTTTCTTGCTCGTGGCAGCAAAGTGATGACAAACTTAGACAGTGTGTTGAAAAACATAGACATTACTCTGCCAGCAAAGGTCAGTATAGTCAAGGTTATGGTCTTCCCTGTGGTCACGTATGGTTATGAGAACTGGATCAGAAAGAAGGCAGAGCATCAAAGGATAGATGCCTTCAAACTGTGGAGCTGGAGAAGACTCTTGAAAGTCTGTTTGTACAGCAAGGAGCTCAAACCAGTCAATCTTAATGGAGATCAACCCTGAATATTCACTGGAAGGACTGATGCTGAAGCTGAAGCCCCAGTATTTTGATCATCTGAGGAAAACATGACTCATTGAAAAAGTCTCTGATGCTGGGAAAGATTGAGGGCAGAAGGAGAAGAGGGTATTACGGGATGAAATGGCTGGATGGCATCACTGATGCAAGGAACATGAACTTGGGCAAACTCTGGGAGAAGGTGAGGGACAAGGAAGTCTGGCGTGCTGCAGTCCATGGGGTTGCAAAGAGTTGGATACAACTGGGTAACTGAGGAACAACAGCCAATTCTTGCATAAAGGAGTTTTATACAAGAAAGATTTGTACAAAATAAGTAAGTAACATATTTAGTTAATTAGCTCTTAACAGGCTATATATTTACTACATACGTGTTGCAAAAAAAAAAAAAAAGAGAGAAGTTTTAAAATCTATATATCCAAAGTAAACCACAATTGCTGGATATATTTCTGTTCATAATTGAGAATGCATTGAATAATCTATCCTGTCTATAATTAAAATTTTAGAATACAAGAATAATTATAATGGGTCTAAGACATTTTAAGTAATAGTCCAAATCTTGAAAGTGTAATGATTATTTCTTATTGTCTTCCATTTTTCATATCTAGTATTTGTCCCAAGAGAACATGATTTATCACACTACTTAAAGAGTTTAATAGGGATATATTATCTACTCTCTGCTCTTTCTAGGCTTTCCTGGTGTCTCAGATGGTAAAGAATCTGTCTGCAATGCAGGCTCTGTGGTGTAAACATAATTAGTGCAAATATATATATATATATATATATATATATATATATATATATACACACACACACATATATATATAATGTAATTATAAATTATAGTTTTGTATTATTTTAAAAATTATGAAATAGCATATAATAGAGCATTCTTATGCTTTTTATTTTTATGGTATTTTAGCAAAGAATATAAGCAATGTGCAATTAAATGTATTTGTTAATATAACAGATTTGATAATCTGTCTCTAGTTCTACTACACTGGAGCATATAATTCTAGGAATTCAATTTTGCAACTAAAACCACTTGAGACATTCTTTTAATCTGTGTGACTGTTGCTTTACAATGTATCCACAGAAATAATTTACTTCAATCTTCTTACCGCTGAAAGTATTCTACTGACATCCTTTTGCTCTGTTGAAATGGGATTGGCAATACATATATTATTTGAAACTAATAGCTCAAACCTGCCCTCATAAAAGAAGAAGTTGTAGATGGCCTTTGAATATTTGGCCCTAGATGTCCATCACAGCAGGCAATTAATTTAGTCAAATTGTTACTGTATTCAATTCTTGGTCTTTCAGCAGATACTGCCAGATGAATATTCTAATTAATGCCAGTCAAAATGGTGATTTTGTGGTATGAACATTTTGAGGACTAAAATATATTTAAGTACAAGTTTATATTACATCAGTTTCAAAAATATCTAACAGCAATTTGAATTAAATATCCATTTGACCCCAATGTGGTCTAATGTCCAAGCCTTTAAATTTTTCTAAATTTATGTGCAATTTAGAGAAATTCAGTACTTTTAGTTTTTGGAAAATATTTTATCATATAAGTCTAGGTTATATTAATTAGTTATATTGCAGGGATTTGCTTTGCAAACTTACCTTTTCTTTTATAAATAATGTCAGATTGTTTACAGAAACTTTGTTTCTTTATAAGGATCATTGAAACTAACTAGGGAACTTATATTGATGCTATAAGGAGCAAAATTAACAGAACAGTTTGTCTGAACTTATATGTGTTTATATAAGTGGGAGTATAGAAGTGCTGATGATCTTTTTAAAATACATGTTGTTTATTTCGATTATCTTCTCATATCTATAATGTTCACAATATAATAATAGTTTATAGGTCTCTAATATTATGACTGCTAGTTTCACAGAGAGAGATGACTTCATGGGCTAAATCAATTTGTGACATATTAAACATGGCTTTTCAGTAAGGATGGGTTTCCCTCATAGCTCAGTTAGTAGAGTCAGTAGTAGAATCTGCTTGCAATGCAGGAGACCCCAGTTTAATTCCTGGGTTGGGGAGAACTGAAAAAGGGATGAGCTACCCACTCTAGTACTCTGGTCTGGAGAAGTCCATGGACTGAATAGTCCACGGAGTCACAAAGAGTCGTATATGACTGAGCGACTTTCACTTCAGACTTCAGTAAGAATAGGCAATATGAATTTCGATGCTAATTGCTAGTTGTAATTTCAGGACATTTTTATCAAGGATCATCCTAGGCAGACAGACTAGAGTTCAAACTGAAACCACATTTGTAGAGTTTTAGTATAAACAGTGTCATAGGCAAAAGAAAGTGTTACCCAAATGAGAAAACAATTGTAAAGTTGATGTTTTGAGAAGGAGAGAGAGGGGATGGGGGGGAAGAGGGAGAGAGAGATGGAAAAAGAGACAGAAAGAGGCTTTTGAACAGATTTTAAAAGCTGCTTAAACAGATAGTCCAAGATGAAAGGAATCTATGCTAAAATCCTATTTATTTGACTAATGAACTTGGGACCTGTGGTGGACAGAATAATGGTCTCCCTCAAAACGTTCAGATACTCACCACAGAACAGACTTGATAGAACACTCCTAGCTCTGAAGTGGGAAGGGGATTGTATTTACAGTTTCTGGCCTGACATTAAAAGGCATGAGAGTTCTCACTCCCTTCTCAAAACAAAGAAAAAGCTAAAGATGCTGAAAATCAGCTCTCCTTAGATTTGTAAGAAAAGTGAGGTCAAGGATAAATCACTACCCTGAAAACTAGAGAGAAAGAGAGAGATGGATACCGAAAATCACAGATTTCCAACACAACACCCAGGAGCAAAACCCAAGCAGGAGTCAGGACCTCTGCAAAGGCTTAGACTGCTCTAAAATTTTTGACAATGGAAGAGGTGTATGAAGAGCGTGCATCCAAAAATATGCAGAAGGATTAAAAAGCACTATCAAGCCTTAATAATAGAAATACGTTATTTTGTGGATTTTGTGATATTTGTGGCAATCATTGTACAGACATGTAATACATTATTATTCTGTCTTTTTTTACTTTAAATATACACTTTCATAAAAACAAATAAACACAAAGACATGTTATTGACAAACTGCTGAAGGTGGAATATAAACTAGTTTGAAATCAAAGCACCAGGGAAAGAGCTCACATGTATAAGTTTTACCTCCAGGTAAAGATCAGAGAAAGAGTTCTTCATGCTTTTTGCAATGTAGAAAGGAAAAGTAACCATTTTGAAATACTCCAGAACATTCTATTCTCTTTATAAAGGACTACACTCAAAGGAAAACTATTTTACTAGAGCCTACTTTATTGGAGAAGACTCCCGAGAGTCCCTTGGACTGCAAGGAGATCCAAACAGTCCATCCTAAAGGAAATCAATTCTGAACATTCATTGGAAGGACTGATGCTGAAGGTGAAACTCCAATACTTTGGCCACCTGATGCAAAGAACTGACTCATTGGAAAAGACTCTGATACTGGGAAAGATTGGAGGCAAGAGGAGAAGGGGACAACAGAGGATGAGATGGTTGAATGGCATCACCAACGCGATGAGTCTGAGCAAGCTCTGGGAGTTGGTGATGGACAGGAAAGCCTGGGGTGCTGCAGTCCATTGGGTAGCAAAGAGTCGTACACGACTGAGTGACTGAACTTAACCAATATTAGGGAAGGGAAATTACACTCTTTCCATCCTTCCTGTCATTCTTCGGGGGGAAGAAAATGCTGAGAAGCACTTGTGAAGTCACAGCCTTAGAGCACATGCTCACTGAAAAACTGAGATCTAAACATGGGATTATAGGATTTCTCTCTTTGCTCACATCTTACCACCATGCAGATCAGGCTCCTGTATAGTAAGGGATTTCAGCTAAAAGGACTGCAAGACTCAGACCCTACTTTAAAAGACAAAGAGGAGACAAAATTACAGATGCTAGAGTAAATATTAGCCTGTAATGCATACAGGTCTAGCAAACATTAAACACAGTTTAACCTCTTGCCACTTAAGACCTCTCACTAAAGACCTGCTTGCTTCAGGAACTTTTATTCAATACATCATGTCTATTTTTGTTAGGTAAGACACTAGGCATGAGTGATGAGGGTTGGCCTAAATATTTAAATTGATTTCTAAACCCCACCCCAGAAACATCCCATTGCAGCCCAGCAGAGCTCACAAATATACTGCAAAATAACAACAAAGACTTTTCCAACACCCAAACATGCACCCTATGCACACAATGGATATAAACCAACCACAGCAGGCACATGCATCCTTAATGCACAGCTGTGTTCTCAAGTGACCTTATGCAGCTGGGACCCTAACAAGGGTTCATGAATATTCTATACATACATACATCTTATTATAGCACACTGAATTATGGGAAAGACATGTGCAGTAGAGCCTGTTGTTATGTAACTTGCAACTGTCAATCAAAACTGTCAGTCCACTTCCCACTAGATGAATATTTAAAAGGCCAGTCTTGAAAACCAACCAAACCTCATCATTCTAGCACCAGTGATCCTCTTGGCTTGGCCCGCCTCTCCCTTGAGCTGTTCTTTCTGTTTTTACTTCAATAACCTTATTTTTGCTATAGATAAGACCTCAAATTCTTCTTCATGTTCTTACCAAGAACCCAGGCGCATGAGGAAGGGTTCTCTTCCACTCTCCCTATCTGCTAGCACTAACAAGATATTATAAGCCATGCTAAAAGGACAAACAAACAAACATATGAAAACCAAAAGAAAAAAAGAAAGTGGAACAAAGTAAGCATCAGAACCTAGGCACAGATATAGAAGAGATTTTGGAATTATCAGACTGGGAGTTTAAAATAGCTATGATTATTATACTGAGTACTCTAAAGGAAAAGTATAAAACATTCAAGAAATGATGGATAATGTAAAAAGATAAATGAAATCCCTAAGAAAAAAATTTAAATCCTGGAAGTCAATAGCAGAAATTGAGTGTCCTTTGGACTCATCAATACACTGGAAATTACTGAGGAAAGAATCAATCAACTAAAAGATATGGCCAAAGAAACTTTCCAAACTGAAAAGCAAGAGAAAATGGGAAAAAAAAGAAAAAAACAACTATCATACAGTTACAGTGTAGCACATGCATAATGGGACTAACAGAAGATAAAAGGGATGGAAAGGACATTGAATTATTAATGGTTAAGATATTTCCAAAATTAATGAGAAAAAAGAAACCACAGAATGAGGAAGCTCAAAGAACACCAAACAGAATAAATAACAACAAAATTATACCAAAGCATGTCATATTCAAACTGCAAAAAGAAAAAGCAAAGACAAAGAGAAAATTCTGCAAGAAGCCAGCCAGGAAAAACACCCAGTTCAGTTCACTTCAGTCACTCAGTCATGCCTGACTCTTAGCAGCCCCCTGCAGCACACCAGGCCTCCCTGTCCATCACCAACTCCTGGAGTTTACTCAAACTCATGTCCATTGAGTCAGTGATGCCATCCAACCAGCTCATCCTCTCTTGTCCCCTTCTCCTGCCTTCAATCTTTCCCAGCATCAGGGTCTTTTCAAATGAGCCAGTTCTTTGCATCAGGGTGCCAAAGTATTGGAGTTTCAGCTTCAACATCAGTCCTTCCAATGAATATTCAGGATGGATTTCCTTTAGGGTGGACTGGTTGGATCTCCTTGCAGTCTAAAGGACTCTCAAGAGTCTTCTCCAACACCGCAGTTCAAAATCATCAATTCTTCAGTGCTCAGCTTTCTTTATAGACCAACTCTCACATCCATGGATGACTACTGGGGAAACTATAGCTTTGACTAGACAGACCTTTGTTGGAATAGTAATGTCTCTGCTTCTTAATATGCTGTCTAAGTTGACCATAACTTTTCTTCCAAGGACCATCCCCAAGAAAAAGAAACGCAAAAAAGCAAAATGGCTGTCTGAGGAGGCTTTACAAATAGCTGTGAAAAGAAGAGAAGGGAAAAGAAAAGGAGAAAGGAAAAGATATACCTATTTGAATGCATAATTCCAAAGAATAGCAAGGAGAGATTAAAAAAAAAAAAGCTTTCCTAAGTGTTCAGTGCAAAGAAATAGAGGAAAACAATAGAATGAGAAAAATACACATTTTTCTTACCTATAAATGAGCAAGGATAAGAATTGCATTATACTTGGGTTCAGACAAAATGCAAGTAAGATACTTAAAACCTTGAAAGAAAAAAAATCTCACCAATGTAAATTTCTGGATTCAGTAAAATTATCTTGTTATGTGAAGAGGAAATACTTTTTTCTGAAAAGCTTTAGAAAAAAAATGTTTCCAGTAGACTCACGTTACAAATTTTTTTTTTAATTCTTATGAGAGAAAGAAAATACTGCAGATCAGAAACTTGCATCTACATAAAAAGAGGAAAGTGGTAAAGGAAGCATTCATAAAGTATTTTAGTTTTCTCATTGCTAATGGACCCAACATAAAAATTTCTTCAAATAGTAATAGCAGCTATGTATTTGAAAACTAAAGATTATAGATGACTAAAATGAAGGAGAACAATGTTATGAGAAACTAGAGGAAGAAATTGGGTATGATCTGTTGCAAGGTATATGCACCACCCGTGAGGTGGTAGTGTTATTAGAAAACTGACTTAAATTTGTTATAAATGTATGTTACAGACTCCAGGACATCCTCCACATGAAAAACAAAAATGATGAAAAGAGTCTTAGTATCCAACTTCTTGGGCTTCCCAGGTGGCTCAGTGGTAAAGAATCGGCCTCACAGTGCAGGAGACACAAGTTCTATCCCTGGGTTGGGAAAATCCGCTGGAGGAGGGCAGGGCAACCCACTCCAGTATACTTGCCTGGGAAATCCCATGGACAGATGAATCTGGTGGAATGCAGTCCATGGGGCTGCAAAAGATTGACACATGACTTAACAACTAAAGAACAGCAAATACAATCTCTAGAGGATTGAAGTATGAAAGATACATATTCTCTTACAAGACACATATTCTCTTACAAAAAAATAACTGATTTAAAAAAATTTTTTTTCTTTATTGTAGTGGTTTTTGCCATACATTAACATGAATCAGCCATGGATTTACGTGTGTTCCCCATCCTGAACCCCCCTCCCACCTCCCTCACCATCCCATCCCTCTGGGTCTTCCCAGTGCACCAGCCCTGAGCACTTGTCTCATGCATCCAACCTGGGCTGGTGATCTGTTTCACACTTGATAATATACATGTTTCGATGCTGTTCTCTCAGATCATCCGACCCTCGCCTTCTCCCATAGAGTCCAAAAGTCTGTTCTGTACATCTGTCTCTCTTTTTCTCTGTCTTGCATATAGGGTTATCATTACCATCTTTATAAATTCCATCTATATGCGTTACTATACTGTATTGGTGTTTATCTTTCTGGCTTACTTCGCTCTGTATAATGGGCTCCAGTTTCATCCATTTCATTAGAACTGACTCAAATGCATTCTTTTTAACAGCTGAGTAATATTCCATGGTGTATATATACCACAGATTCCTTATCCATTCATCTGCTGATGGGCATCTAGGCCGCTTCCATGTCCTGGCTATTATAAACAGCGCTGTGATGAACATTGGGGTGCACGTGTCTCTTTCAGATCTGGTTTCCTCAGTGTGTATGCCCAGAAGCGGGATTGCTGGGTCATATGGCAGTTCTATTCCCAGTTTTTTAAGGAATCTCCACACTGTTCTCCATAGTGGCTATACTAGTTTGCATTCCCACCAACAGTGTAAGAGGGTTCCCTTTTCTCCACACCTTCTCCAGCATTTATTGCTTGTAGACTTTTGGATAGCAGTCATTCTGACTGGCGTGTAACAGTACCTCATTGAGGTTTTGATTTGCATTTCTCTGATAATGAGTGATGTTAAGCATCTTTTCATGTGTTCGTTAGCCATCTGTATGTCTTCTTTGGAGAAATGTCTGTTTAGATCTTTGGCCCATTTTTTGATTGAGTCATTTATTTTTCTGGAATTGAGCTGCAGGAGTTGCTTGTACATTTTTGAGATTAATCCTTTGTCTGTTTCTTCATTTGCTATTATTTTCTCCCATTCTGAAGGCTGTCTTTTCACCTTGCTTATAGTTTCCTTGTTTGTGCAAAAGCTTTTTTAAAAGACTTATTAGCAGTCTTGGCATATCACTAGCATCCATCACAATTGCTGATATCATAGGATATTTATAATATATGTAAAGGTAATAATTTTCTTCCTTCAAAAAAAAAAAAAAATGATGTAGGAGAGTGAATCAACTACTGCCAATCTGTTTGTCTGTGCACTTTCTATATAAGGATCACTAAGTTCCATAGGTAGAATATTTTGGCTAACAATAATGGTATGAAAGTTAGTGTATAGGTAATCAGAGGACAAATTCCTTGTGATAGTCTGTCTTCACCATGTATGTTAATAAATTTATCAAGTCTGTAAATTTTTCTTTTAAGAGGATACTAAAGTGGAGAAAAATAAAAATAAAATAAAATGGAAATGAACTTTCTTCAGTCAAGTTAGTGGAAGTCACACCTCCACAATATTAGTAATAGTCAAAGTGCATAACATATCATATCAAAAAGGGTCAGGGATATGAGTGAGTCATGAGAACAAAATGAACAACTAGGACCTTAGAAGGAGTTGACATTCAGGAGAGAAAAGGAGAAATCAGAAAGATGCTATCTTTATTGACTACAATCCCAAATGTATTACATATATATATATGTATTTCCTTCTCCAGGAGATCTACCCGACCCAGGGATTGAACCCAGGTCTCCCCCGTTGTAGGCAGACACTTTACTGTCTGAGCCAAAGTGACATTTTGTCAAACAACATAAAACAAAATCTCACAAAATATAATAACATATTAAAATAAACATAATATGGCAGTCGGAGAAGGCAATGACACCCCACTCCAGTACTCTTGCCTGGAAAACCCCATGGATGGAGGAGCCTGGTAGGCTGCAGTCCATGGGGTCCTGAAGAGTCGGACACGACTTCACTTTCACTTTCACTTTTCACTTTCATGCATTGGAGAAGGAAAAGGCAACCCACTCCATTGTTCTTGCCTGGAGAATCCCAGGGACAGGGGAGCTTGGTGGGCTGCCATCTGTGGGGTCGCACAGAGTCGGACACGATTCAAGTGACTTAGCAGCAGCAATATGGCAGTAAACATAAATGTTCATATCTTAATCCTTAAAATCACTAAATAAAATGTTCATATCTTGACCTTTGAAAAAAATTATGTACAGGATAATGACACAAGCTCAATGCACCTGCACACACACACACACACAAAAGCACTTACATTGTAAGATACACATTTGTGTTCTCTTGAGTACACAATAATCATGCATTATTTTCAAGTAGAAAATCTCATTATATCCCCAAAAAGAAATAGTACAAACCAAATTCCTTGACCATTAAAAATAGACTAGAGAATATTACAAAAATCTGTTATATTCTTTTAAAGAAGACACACACACACACACACAAGAAAAAAAAAAAAGGAGAAAGAACCCAAAGAATAAGCAAATCAACAGAAAAGGAAGGAATGAAAGGAAGAGAGAAGCAGGAAGTATAAGAGAGGGAGGAGAAAAGAAAGGGAAACTGAACAACATTATTGCTGACACAATTACAAAAAATCAGAAAAATAAAAAGATTTAAATAATAAAGAAAAACTAAGCAAACTACTAGAAAATCTTAATATAAAAACTTATGACTTTTTCTGATATATAGTAACACTGAAGAATAGATAAAAACTGATACATTGAAAAAAATCAGAAGTCAACATTTTCACAAAAATAGAAGACAATTAAAATATAAATATACAGAATTATAAGTTAAAAAACACTCAAAAGTATAAAGAAAATTTAAGAAATTATAAATCATTTTGCTGAATCACATGCAAATAAACCTGGAGTGGTGATTTTACTACTGAATCTAATTTTTTAAAATAAACTTAAAACAGAAAAATAAATAACTAAACCTAAGTCAAATTATTATGTGGTTAACATGAAAGTCACTTAGTCATGTCTAACTCTTTGTGACCCCATGGACTTTAGTCCATGGAATTCTCCAGGCCATAATACTGGGGTGGGTAGCCTTTCCCTTCTCCAGGGGACCTTCCTAACCCAGGAACTGAACCCAGGTCTCCTGCATTGCAGGAAGATTCTTTACCAGCTGAGACAAGGGAAGCCCAAAAATACTGGAGTGGGCAGCCTATCCCTTCTCTAGGGGATCTTCCTGGCCCAGGAATCAAACCGGTGTATCCTGCATTGCAGGGGGATACTTTACCAAATTACATGGTATAAAAAGTAAAGATGCATTGTCAAAGAACCTTCACTGCAGAAACACTGACATCTCAAGCACAAAATAATAATCTTGAAGCTATTTAAACAATGGATAAATACTTCTCACACAAGTGAAATTGATTCCCCACTTTTGGTGATGACTCTTTTACTAATTTACACGTGAGCTGACCTATGAACCACAGCTACCAAGTCAACACTGATATATACAGAATTCCTCCCAACTTCTTGTGATCATATCACAGATGATAAAATATGGGAAGAAAAATGATCATTTCCCCCCCCCAAATCCTATAGTTGAACACAGAGTCGGGGTTAAACTCTAGTCTGTTCAACTCTAGAGATTTTTTTTTTTGCTTGTTTCATTGTTTGAAAACTTTAGAGAAAATGAGCTTGTTATTTAAGCAAATAATAGAAAAAATTTCTTTGCATGTTGTTGTTCAGTGGCCCAGTCATGTCGGACTCTTTGTGACCTCATGAAATATAGCATGCCAGGCATCACCATCTCCCAGAGTTTGCCCCAGTCCATGTCAGTTGCATCGGTGATGCTTATCCACCCATCTCATCCTCTGACACTCCCTTCTCTTTCTACTCTCAATCATTCCCAGAATCTGGGAATTTTCCAGTGAGTCATCTGTTCTCATCAGATGACCAAAATACTGGAACTTCAGCTTCAGCATCAATCCTTCCCATGAGTACTCAGGGGTGATTTCCCTTAACTCTGACTGGTTTGATCTCCTCGATGTCCATGGAACTTTCAGTGGTCTTCTCCAGCAGCACAGTCTGAAGGCATCCATTCTTTGGTGCTCTTCTTTCTTTACGGTCCACTCTCACAACCATACGTGATCACTGGGAAGACCGTAGCCTTGGTTATATGGACCTTTCTTGGCAGAGCAGTATCTCTGCCTTTCAACACACTGTCTAGGTTTGTCACAGCTTTCCTGCGTGTGACTCCAAAATAATGTTAGTTTGCTAGAAAAACTCCATAG
This sequence comes from Muntiacus reevesi, assembly GCF_963930625.1. Lineage (NCBI taxonomy): Eukaryota > Metazoa > Chordata > Mammalia > Artiodactyla > Cervidae > Muntiacus > Muntiacus reevesi. The sequence continues at coordinate 20,328,049 of NC_089262.1, read as the reverse complement.
GGTTGTTTTGCTTTGCTTTTGTGTATTTCACAAAAGTGTATATAACATTTCTAGATAAAAGAAGTGAGGGTTATTAGAATGTTCAGTTGATTTGTTAAAAAAAAAAGGGTCAGGTATTCTTTCCTGAAGTTACTAAAGTGGAGATATATATATATATATGCATATATATGGATATGGATATATATATGCATATATATGTATATGCATATATATACATATATATATATGTATATGCATATGTATATGTACATATGTATATACATACACACACCAGAGAAGGCAATGGCACCCCACTCCAGTACTCTTGCCTGGAAAATCCCATGGACGGAGGAGCCTGGTAGGTTGCAGTCCATGGGGTCGCTAAGAGTCAGATACAATTGAGTGACTTCAGTTTCACTTTTCACTTTCATGCATTGGAGAAGGAAATGACAATGCACTCCAGTGTTCTTGCCTAGGGACAGGGGAGCCTGGTGGGCTGCCGTCTATGGGGTCACACAGAGTCGGACACGACTGAAGTGACTTAGCAGCAGCAGCATATATATATACACAAAAGTAGTTGAATGGAAAAATATGGTGGAAAAATGATTCTTGACTTTAAAAAGTAAATTTTTATTGCCACAGGTTTTAATTACTTTTATAATGTTGGGGGTCAATGATTGTGGATATCAAATTATATGGATTCTAGTGCTTAAAAAAAAAAAGGATTGGAAGGGGAGGTTTGTCAGTTAACCTTCAATATAAGTGATTATAATATCAGAATTTAAAGATAATTACTTTACTTTGCAATGAATCCTCTATAAATGAAATGCATGCCCAATATTGTTAATTAGAAAATCTAAAAATAAATATTCCCACCTATATTTTTCTCCTATACAATTATTTTTCTCTTTACTTTCTTCTTATTGACTGTGGAAAATGAAAGCTTTTTCCACCAAAATTATTACTATTATCCCTTTGGGTAAGTTGTTCCTTTCCTCTACTTAGATACAGTTCGACCTAGATACTCCAAAAATCGTTCTGTTTTAACTTCATATTTACTGAGTTGTTTGAGGTTGTTTTTTCTTTATGCTCTGTTTGTGTTTATGGAGAGTTTGTTCCAAAAGTGAAGACATTCCTCATGTTTTAAATTTGTTACTTTTCACAAAGCAGCATCATTTAAATGCCATTTCCCTTCTTTGTTGATGATATTTCCTTTCAAATGACTTTTCTATGATGAGATTCACATACCAAAGTGATTTTGTTTTGTTTTGTTGATAATTTGCATGGAAAAAAACCTATGAAACATTGATGTTAATTGGGTAACTTTAGTAACTATAGCGAGCTCACTCTCATTCCTATAGTTTTATTATACAGCAAGGACTACATCTCTTTATGAAGGAGCGTGGCAATATTTGTCTTAAGATGAAAAGCTCAAACCTATAAACAGGTTTATATAGTCGTGTGGTAATATTTACATCAACGTTTTCTATATGTGGTCTTCTAATTTAATAGAATGATTCAAATGATTTCACATGGACAATAAACAACTCAGAGCTGATATCATTCATTTGGCAACTAAAAATGAGTTACTCGCTGGGTACTTCTCAAATTGCTGAATTTATAATTTTTAACTGCATGACCTAGTTTACATACATCATTGAAACGTATCCTCAGGCCATGTAACCAAGACTTTTTCTTTTGACAGCTATTTTTTAATATTTCAGTCTGCCCAGTTGTTTCAGTCACGTTGTATTTGATATATGTTTAGGTCAGAGTTGTTACCTCTGCTAACTGTGTCTATTAGTCAATTTACATTAAAATCCACTTAAGGATATCTTTTGTTTTACTACAGAGTAGATCTTGTAAGGACAAAGTTGTGGATAGATATTTATGGATGATTTCAGGCCATTTCAGTGATTCTATTAAACTTGCTGCATAAAGTTTTTGGTTTCAACTTATTTTCAACAAAAATTTTTTCTTTCAGATGTCCAATGTTCTGAATTTTGAACATCAGCATATTAATTTGACTTAATAATGTCCCTGAAATATAAGATACAAGAACTGGAAAAAATCTCAAAAATTTGAAAGAATATTCCTTGATGGCTCATAGGAATTGCTAACAGCAACTCTCAAAGACTCTTCCAGGAGAAAAATGATGGTTATCTGTCACAGATTTATACTCAGAATGTTTCCTAATTAAGTTTAATTAATAATCTTTTAAGCCTCCTGAAACAAGAAGATTGTCAAATAACCACTGATTCCAGAAGGCCTCCTATTATTTTTATTTCATATTCTTGCATGAACAAATAATATTAATTCACCTCAAAGTTATTACTTGTTTCCTAACCATGTGTGATTGTTATCATAGGTAGTGTTATATATTGGAAAGAAAATGGCAATTGAAGTCAGACAAATCTAAGATAAAATTCTAGCTCCATTAATGTCTCATTGGGTTAAATTCAATTAGGTTATGCAATTTTTGAATAGCTTAACAGGCATAGATAACTTCAAGGATTAAATAATAAAGTTTCTAAAGTTCCTAGACCACTGTGGTATTTAATTAGAACTCAAGAAATTTTTCTTGATCTCATCTTATTGTTGTCCTCTAATTGGTGCTACTCTACTTATTCTAAAAATCATTTTATATTATCCAGTTCTTGAATTATATTCTTTCCAAATGTCCAGTCTTTTTTGAGACCCTGTTGCCCTTATTCTCACATGGATCAATCCTTATAATCAAGTTACCAACGGATTATCATAAGCAAGTTGACCTAAAATGGCTCACTACAAATGGTAATGATTTTATGAAGGCCTCCTGGAGACAAACAAATGTTAAAACAAGCAAATACATCTCATAGAGGACATGCGATGGAATGTTGACTTAAGCAATCCCAAGTATTGCCATCTCTTCACAGACTAGCTTTATGTCCCACAAAATAGCAGCCATGGATTTCCATCCTCACTTTGACAATCACTATCTCACTTGACAGTCATCTCTATTGCAATTCTGATCCTTGAGAGGAGGGACTAGGTGTTATTTTCTTTTAATAGATTCTTTTTCTAATAATATGAAGACATTTGATAGTAACTTTCAAGCTCAAGATGGAATAACTTTTCTACTCATCCAAAAGTTAGCTTTCCTTTGCCTCCTTGAACAGCATCTCTATAGGTATTTTCAGCATAGGTTCACATCCCACAAGAGAGGTCTTGGATATCCTCATTATTAACTATAAAAATGGGCTTCCCTGGTAGCTCAGATGGTAAAGCGTCTGCCCGCAATGCGGGAGACCCGGCTTTGATCCCTGGGTCTGGAAGACCCCCTGGAGAAGGAACTGGCAACCCACTCCAGTATTCTTGCCTGGAAAATCCCATGGACAGAGGAGCCGGGCAGGCTACAGTCAATGGCGTCGCAAAGAGTGGAACATGTCTGAGCAAATAGGACTTTCCCAGTGGCTCAGATGGTAAAGAACCTGCCTGCAATGAGGGAGATCTCAGTTATATCTCTGGGTCAGAAAGATCACTTGCAGAAGGAAACGGCAACCCACTCCAGTATTCTTGCCTGGAGAATTCCATGGAAAGGGGAACCTGGTGGGCTACAGTCCATAGAGTCACAAACAGTTGGACATGACTGAGCAACTAACACACACACACACACACACACACACACACACACACACACACACACACTATTAAGGTAGTTTAAGTTTTCCTGCTCCTTAGCAAAACATAGAAAGCATACACTAACTCTTTGGAGACATATGACTAAGATATCAAGAAATAGATACATATGATAAGAAACAAAGAGGAGAATTCATGGATGCTTAATTTTGTAATTATACTGCAAGATCACTTTACAGTAATTTGAGATATGAAAATCTGAACTCTTGTGATATGAGACTATAAATAAACTTTCAAAATATAAGTGAAATGTAAAGTAACTCAAAACACTTCAAATTAGAAAAGCAATCAATAATTGCCCAATTTCAAAGCCAGGGACTAAAAAATAATTGTAAAATGTGTTTATGACAACATCATTGAGTAAGTAAACCACAACCTTGCTCTTCATTCCTTTGACTAATCTAGCATTGTAGGAGTGCTCAGTTTTATAAGTTTGTGGGAAATTCATTTCCTAACAGTCTTGTTAGCTACACTGGGTGGAAATCAGGCTCTGATATGCCATTTTCCCCCCTGTGAATCCAAATTAGTTTCAGAGCAGGTGATGAACAGACATAAAGAGAAAGTCCTTCTCCATCAGAAAATATCTCTAGACAGTCAAACATAATGAGATATCATGTAAGTACAGCAATTAAGTCAAGTGAATGGTTTTAATGTTTAATGACTGGTTTTATTTCTAACTGAAGCCAAGGCAGAGTTATTGCCACGTTATATGCTCTTGGGTGACCCATGACAGAAGGATGGTACTGTACTCTTTCTGGCAAAAATCTTTAGAACATATTACATATTTGTTAGGTGCAAAGACAAGAGAAACATTTGCTAGCATTTTATATAAGATAAAGCATTTACTTTCCTTGATACTTAGCATTAAATTATCATCATTATTATTCTACTATTTCATTAAGATATTTTAATCCAGAAAAGCACATAGCTATTTGGGATCAGATATTTTAACTTTCTTTTCAGTATGACACATGCTCATCTCTATTTTTCTAAAATGCATGTTTATGGGAAAGCTTATGTTTCTTCATTGAGAATAGCAAGGGGGCTTAAAACTAGAGCTTCAGTCTTTGCACTGAACGTTATCCATAAACTTCTCCCTTGCTTCCTTATTGATGTTCCTTGTTTTCCCTGGAGCCATAGTCCATGTTGTTTATTTTATGACATGTTGTAGGATCACTTTGATCCTTAAACGTTGGGAGCCATTTGGTTATACCCACCTACTTGCAACATTCAGTTGCCCTCTGAGAATACTTGGGGAGATCTTGAATTTCACTGCACCACACAGTTGCTGTGGAAGATCTATTCTCTCTGGATTTTTTTTGTTGTTTGTTTTCTAACATAGGCTATTCAACTTTTCCATAAATGTGGAGTGATTTCTATGTACTAGGTAACTATCATAGACATTTGGCCAATATAAATGAGCGCTATGCTATAATCAGTCTGTCTCTGAATTTCATGGTTCATGTTTGCCTCAAATGGCACTATTATTTTTCATTCTATATTTTTGTGGTTCTTTGGTGCTGGGGATACAGCTTTGAAATAATACAGACATGATTTTTGTAATCATAGAGTTAACGTTCCAGTTTTGTTCACAGAAGTCACAGCAGGCAATTAACAAATAAGTATATAGGAAGAAACATAATTTAAGCTAATTATAAATGATATGTTGAATATAAAACAATGGGTAGATGATTAATAAAATAGAGAATAACTTTGTAAGAAAAAAAATAATTTACAGGGTATTCACAGAAATACCTTAGGTAGAGCATTAGAGCCCAAGGAACAGCCAGAAAGATGGTGTGGCTAAGAGAAAAAGCAGTATAAGAAAAACTATAACACATTTTAAAATACATCTTTGGGTATGAGATGAAGAATGGATTAAGAGATCCATGAAAACAGGGAGGCCAATTAAGAGGCTCAACTACTGGTCCAGGTCAGGGTGATCACCGGACAAGTGTGGTGAGAGTGGAAACAGAGTGGAGAAGAGATCCTGATGATTTTGGAGGTGACACAGGGTCCATTGGTAGATTGCAAGGTATATCAGATATTGGAGAAAGACTGTAACTTTGTCTTCACATTTCAGTTTGAGAAACTGTATGTGTATACGTACGTGCCTGTCTGTATGAGTGTGTTTATGGTAGTTCAATTCAGTTCAGTCACTCAGTCATGTCCAACTCTTTGCGACCCCATGAACCATAGCACACCAGGCCTCCCTGTCCATCACCAACTCCCGGAGTCCACCCAAACCCATGTTCATTGAGTCGGTGATGCCATCCAACCATCTCATCCTCTGTCGTCCCCTTTTCCTCCTGCCCTTAATCTTTCCCAGCATCAGGATCTTTTCCAATGAGTCAGCTCTTTGCATCAAGTGGCTAAAGTATTGGAGTTTCAGTCTCAACATCAGTCCTACCAATGAACACCCAGGACTGATCTCCTTTGGGATGGACTGGTTGGATCTCCTTGCAGTCCAAGGGACTCTCAAGAGTCTTCTCCAACACCACAGTTCAAAAGCATCAATTCTTCGGTGCTCAGCTCTCTTTATAGTCCAACTCTCACATCCATATATGACCACTGGAAAAACCATAGCCTTGACTAGATGTACCTTAGTTGACAAAGTAATGTCTCTGCTTTTTAATATGCTATCTAGGTTGGTCATAGCTTTCCTTCCAAGGAGTAAGCGTCTTTTAATTTCATGACTGCAATCACCATCTGCAGTGATTTTGGAGCCCAGAAAAGTAAAGTCAGCCACTGTTTTCACTGTTTCCCCATCTATTTGCCATGGTGGTTGTTTCTTGAAATGGGAAGTATCAGTGACAAAACATTTTAGGGAAAAAATCAATGTTAACTTTTGAATTTATTAATTTTGAGATTTCTCTTAGACTTCTGTGAGAAGATATCATGTGGATGTTTATGATATCTGCCTTTCAAGAAAGAATACTGCAGTGGAAATATATTTTTGGTCATGCCAGGCAGCATGAGAAGAGAAACAGCATAAGAAGATGTGGCAAGAATACACAGAAGAACTATACAAAAAAGATCTTAATGACCCAGATAATCATGAGGGTATGATCACTCAACTAGAGCCAGACATCCTGGAATGTGAAGTCAAGTGGGCCTTAGGAAGCATCACTATGAACAAAGCTAGTGAAAGTGATGAAATTCCAGTAGAACTATTTCAAATCTTAAAAGATGATGCTGTGAAAATGATGCACTCAATATGCCAGCAAATATGGAAGACTCAGCAGTGGCCACAGGACTGGAAAAGGTCAGTTTTCATTCCAATTCCAAGGAAATGCAATGCCAAGGAATGCTCAAGCTACTGCACAATTGCACTCATCTCACACGATCTCCTGGAGAAGGAAATGGCAACCCACTACAGTATTCTTGCCTGGAAAATCCCATGGATGGAGGAGTTTGGTAGTCTGCAGTTCATAGGGTCGCAAAGAGTCGGACATGTCTGAGGTACTGCACTATTCCCCTCCAATCCTGGCTTCCACATGATCTAAATTTCCAAAACCAATGTTCCTAGTTGCACTATACTATTTTGTTATTTTGTTTTAATGTTTAAAGAGGAAAAAGATTAATAAAAATGGCAATAGCTGAGTCAAGATGGCACTAACTTCTACAGTCTTAAGGCTTTAATGAATCATTCTGAACTAAATGGGATATAAATCAGCAATTATTATTTGTACCCTTGGCTATGAATTTTCTAGATTCCAGTGTTTTCTATAACTATGGGAAATTAGCTTTGATCATCATCCTTTCCCCTAGAAATCCTGCCTTCTCTGAGTTTATTTGCTGTCCTAAACTAAACCACAAGTCCTACTGAGATAACTGATAAGATAGATTTTACATAGCAGTATATAATAATTCCTCCATTGCCATTGAGAACTCCAGCATGGGGGCTAATGAGCCATTCAGAGGTTAAGTACATCTTGTTTAACTTGACCAAACTTTTTCACATTAATATGCCTTGAAATAGCATCATTGAACACTGTACTTCTAAGTCTTCTCTCTGCTAGATTTTGTGTTTATATAAAACTAGTTTTAACAAAGCACAGTTTTTAAAAAAAGTATGAATACTTATAAAAATTGAAATCAGATACAGAATTGTATTGCAATAGTAAAAAGGAAATATGATTTAAGAAGCTTTATTGCAACTAAGTTGATTTTTTTAAACCCTGAAATTTGGATTGGCAATCCAGAAGGAAATATAAAATTTCTATCTTGTACCTTTGAGTTAAAGGCAGTGCAAGTCCTTTAACAATGTTCTAACATTTGGAACTTCTCTTCCTCTGGAGGCAAAAAGTGACCCTGAGGTTAATGTATTTTTTTCATACTTGAACACATGCTCAGGCCTGAAAGTGAAGAGACTGGCAAAAAAAAGTAAAAATAAAAATAGAGTACCCATCACTAGCAGGAAAATGCCTACCAGTTAAAACCAAAACAGATAGTTGACTCAGCTACAAACCTCCAACTTTGTAATTTTTTTCCTTGTGTTACATGCTCACGATTTCTAAACTGAGAGGATAAAGAAAGAGGAAAGAGGATGTCTCTATTTGTATTTCTAGGTGAATTCTAACATTATGTTCTCCTATTAATTCCCCACATCCTATGAGTTTATAGTATTCATCGTTATATTTACTAGATTTATTTAATAAGTTAGATACTTCTTTATTCATTTTTTCCATTACTAGTACCTTATTCAGACTAAAGTGGTTTTCACATGAAAGAGTAAAGGCTTGACTTTGAGACCAAGATAGTATTTTATATAAACTGAATCTGTAACATCAGGATTTGGGATTAAGGTGGCAGCTGAAGTATATTAAACAGAATATTCTTTACCTTTTTAAAAATTTAAAGAATGAGTTAAACACTGTAATACATGGAAAGAATAAGGATCTGTCTAAGACACATCAGACACACATACACTCACACATACACACACACATATCTATCTTATCATCTAACATTTGTTTTATGTCTTAGATCAGCATGAAGAATAAATGACTGGGTGGAAGAAACTATATGATCTTGCTCATTAAAGATGGTCTGTGGAGCTTCATTAAGTGCAGTCAAGAGAAACTTCTGGAGTGGGAAGAGTTAACAAGGGGGAATCAAGTGGATATTTTCTTGATCTTTTTATGTGCCTGTGATAAACACAGACAGAATGCTTAACTCAGTGAGTTCAGTATCTCTTGGTCCTTAATATATTTGATTTGTACTTGATTATATGATACTCATTCACTGATTATTTGTTCCACCATTTTATATTTCAGTGTGTAAGCATTTTGACAAATTTCCAGAATTTAGTAATATTCCATTGCCTTCAAATGACAAATATGCTAAGAATTTTCTTATGATAGCTAATGAAAAAATTGCTACTGTATACTTGTGTATGATAGTCACTCAGTCATGTGCAACTCTTTGCAACCTCTTGGACTGTAGCCCGCCAGGCTCCTCTGTCCATGGAATTCTCCAGGCAAGAATACTGGAGTGGGTTCCCATTCCCTTTTCCAGGGGATCGTCCTGACCCAGGGATCTAACTTGTGTCTCCTGCTTTGAAGGCAGATTCTTTACAGTCTGAGCCACAAGGGAAGCCCTCGGATCATATTAAAAGACAAATGAAAAATGAATTGGCTGAAAAATAACATCATGAGATAGTCATCACAAAGGTTTTCTCTATATAACTATATAAGGAAAATTTTCTATGTTTATCTTATTTATAAAAAAATTTTTTCCCCATCCCCACTGTTTTTGGACTGTTTTGGTTTTTTGGCTTATTCACTTTCTATATGTCAATCAAAACTACATACAAATGCTAAAACAGATGCCAATCCAATAAGCAGCAAATCTATATAGGAGACACCCACACTATTATGCCACAAAATTTATGCAACAAACATAATCAGAGGACAAAAGAAAGATATTATTTTGCCTTCTTGCTGATGTTACAAGAATTTCTTCAGTATCTTAGAAAATATTTACTGAAAGCCAAAGTAGTTTTCAGGCATTTTACTAGGTGTTCTGTGCAAAGAAATTTGCTATGAACTCTTTTGCTTACAAAAGTGTACATTTCAGCCAGGAAAATAAGTTATAATGATCAGTTCTACAGCACTGTAAGCTATATATAAGAGGTTCCTGGTGAAAGATAAATTGATCTTAGAATCTGGGTAAAGTCTCAGAGAAAAATGTTGAAGTCAAATATTGAGAGATAAACAGTATTAAATAGAGGAAGAAAAAAAGTGCCAATAGAAGGCTCATGAATAGAATATACACCTTAGGCAGCATGATTGGAAAGAGTTTTCAAAATGTGTGTGTCTGTGGTGGTGAGGAGGTTATGAATTTTAGCCAGGTAGTTATAAACTTAAAAGCTTTTGCATTATGGAAATAATTTAAATCAGTTCATTTTTATAGAAAAGTTTATCTGAGGAATGAGGAGAATTTGCTGAATGTGGTAGGGATGGAAGACAAATATTAATAGCTTAATTAAGACTGATTTAAGGTAACTGCTTTAATTTTGGTTAAAAATAGGACTTGTCTCTAAAGTCTGTTTGTCACAGAAAAATGCTTATAATTTTTCATCCCAGACTGCTGAAATCACAGCAAAATCCCAACTAGTAGTGCAGGGAGAATGAAATAAATGGAATGATGGACAGAGTCAGACAGGAAGAAGAAAGTCTCCAACCAGTGATTAACAGGTAATGGGGTATTGGAGTCAGCGCCTTAGAAAAAAATGACTCAATTTTAAGCATCAGCACTAGAAGGAAGATGGCTCCAAGATAATTATTAAAAATTCAGAATTGAGTACTCTTTAAGCAAAGAAGATTACAGATTTTGTTTTAGCCTAATAAAACACACAGATAGAATGAACCATCTATTTCACAAGTCCAGTGGAACCAAAGGCCACAGATGTGGATCTGGACATAAAAAGATATTTGAATAAGAGCATATGCCATGATTCAATATGCTTAATTTGCCACTATTGCCCCCGTGCAAGTCTTCATACTTTAATTAACTTAAAAAATCAATTATTGAATTAGTTTTTGTCTGCACTGGGTCTTCGTTTCTGCAGAGGCTTTTCTCTAGTTGCGGTAAGGGATACTCTCTAGCTGCGGTGTGTGAGCTTCTCATCGTGCTGACTTCTCTTCTTGCAGAGCACAGAGTCTAAGGCACACAGACTTCAGTAATTGCAGCAGTAGTTGAGGCTCCCCGGCTCTCGAGCACAAACTCAATAGTCGTGGCATGGGCTTAGCTGCTCTGAGGCACATGGGACCCTCCCAGATCAGTTTCAAACCCATGAGTCCTGCATTGGCAGGCGGATTCTTTATCACTGAGCCACCAGGGAAGCCCTATACTTTAATTTATAAATTTAAATACAGATACAGAGCTATAGACTAAAAGTGTGAGTCCCTCCAAAGTCATGAACCACCATGATGGTGCTTGGCGGTGAGACTCTTGGAAGGTAATTAGGCTGAAATGAGACCGTGAAATTGGTGACCTCTATGTTAAGATGCGTGTTCTGAAGGGACCAGAGCACACACACTCTCTCCTTCCACACGCACTCCCCAAAGAAAGGCCATATGAGGACCTAACAGAAGTCAGCCTTCTGCAGACCAGCAATCTCCATTGACCATAAACATTCCAGTCTTCAGAACCATGAAAAGTGAATGATTGCTGTTTAGGTCACCCGGTCTATGGTACTCTCAAAATAGCAGTCAGAACAGACAAATGGAGAAGTTGATACTAAAAAGTGGGCTGCTGGTGTAACAAATACCTAAAAATGTGAAAGCAGCTTTAGGACTGAATGATGAGTAGAGGCTGAAAGAATTTTGAGGTATGTGCTAGAAAGGATGATATTGCCCTGAAGGAGCTGTTCAAGGTAATCTTGGTGAGAGCTCAGGAAGAAGAAAGCAATAGAGATAACTTCCATCTTTCCAGGGAACACAATTATATACAGAATGCTGGTAGAATAGGGACTGCAAAGTGATTCTGATGAGATTTCAAATGGAAATGAGAACATGCTATTTGACAATGGATAAAACGTATTCCTCTTCATAAATTGGCAAAGACTTGATTTAATTGATGATGAGATTGAATATTTTTTTTTTTTTGAGATTGAATATTTTACTGTGGTAATTTCTAAGTAAAGTTTTGAAGAAATGGCTTGCTTCCTTTTGATTACTTATATTAAAATACCCAAAGACAGAAATGAAACATACATTTTTAAGTAGAAAGAATTGAGAAGTTATAGGTTTAAACTTGCCTGCTGGGTTATTTATATTGTTTCTGGTTACTACACAGTTTCTCTGTTTTGGGGGGGTTTCCCTTGTGGCTCAGCAGGTAAAGAATCTGTCAGCAGTGCAGGAGACCTGAGTGATCCCTGGGTTGGAAAGATCCCCTGGAGAAGGGAAACGCTACCCACTCCAGTCTTCTGGCCTGGAGAATTCCACAGACTGTACAGTCCATGGGGTCACAGAGTCAGATGTGACTGAGTGACTTTCACTTTCTTTTCTTTCTTTTGTGCTCTCTTTTTTTTTTTTTTTTTTTACATGAATCTGCAAGTACTTTCCTAGGAAAAGTGTGAGAGTACATTTTCTTCGTCTTTCAAGTGAAAAGAAAATGTCTTGTTTCTTTCCTGTGTTTGAGTTCTCATAGTTTGACTATTAGTTGTATTTCTTCATATCTTTGAAAGTGTTGCTTCATTGTTCTTGCCCATCAAATATTTTTAATTACCCTGATGTAAGTCTGGTTCATGTTGATTTGTTGGTAAACTGGTTACTTTCTAGAAGATGTTAGGATCTTTTACTGATCTTAACTTCTGAAATTTTACCTGAACTTTACCTAACTGTGTGCTTCTTAGCATCATCAAACTCTGTGGGTTTTTTTTTCTCAGTTTGATGGTTCACATTTTTCTTCAGTGCAAGAAATTGTTCTCACAGTAACATGCAATATTCTGTGTAGTTTTTATTTGTGTGTCTTTGAAAAATCTGTTAGATACAGGTACTATCTCTTGAATTGACCCTTTACACCATTTTACTTCTTTGAAAATAATGTTTTGGGGGGCTAATGCTGCTGCTTTTTACTCGCTGTCCTTCTAATTACATGTATTGTTTATTTTTGTAATTAAGAAGTTTTACAAATCTATGATCGTTGCTTTATTTTAATATCATATCCTGGTTTGTGTATGAAAGTTATTAAAAATCTCTCAAAGGATACTACTAGATTTTTTAAAAATAGATACTCTTCTGCAGATTGCTTTAAGGCCATGTCTCCTTTGTTTACCTTAGATTTTTATTTTATTTTAGGTTTCAGAATTTCTCAAATATCATCTGATTCTTAGAATTATGTTTACATTTAAGAATGAAGCAATAATAGATATGTTCTCTAAATGTTATCAGATTTTGTCAACAGTCAGGTTTTCCTTTAGGGTTAGCGTGTAAGACGGACCACTGTTCCTGGGCACAGAATGACAGGCAAGTTCTCCAGGGGAAAACGACATCACTTCTTCTAGTCTTCCATAGAAAATTATTTCAACTTTCATTGTGGTGAAATATCCAAACTTTCTTTTAGAGTCAAGAGTTAAATTGTCAAACTCTTGTAAGAGCGTGATGGAGGTGGGCGGGGTCAGAGATAGTCACAACTCAGTATGTAGTCTTTGCCCAAAACTTCCCTGCGTTTTATGTCTCCCACTTTAGAGAAGTAGCAGAAGAATGCAAACAGGCATGAGTTTGCAGGTTTCACTGGAGGAACACAACGGCATCACTGCTTAACTCAGAGATCCTTCTTTCATTGATGAGGGTACTGACACTGACCAAATTCCAACTACAGAATGATGCAATTTATGGTAAACAAGAGAGAAGGCAAAGTTCATCAGGTTATCATATTTGAAGATGTTCCAGAGTGGTGGAGCTTGTGACAGTAAATCTTTGAAAAGGGAAGAGTCGTTTCTTATTTACAAATCTGGTAAGAAATCAAGTATAATGAAACTTTCAAATTCAGAATAAATTTTAAAGTGAGGTTTTGCAGAGTGCTGTGAATGAAGTCCAGACTCCTTGGAGTCCAAGGAATATTCCTTTAGCAAAAATGGCAAATTGAGCACATATATCCACTTTTCTTTTTTTCCAAAAAGCAAAAGTTTATGGAAAGTTCTGACTGCAAGAAGGAGACTGGCTACCAGCAAAGATTTAGATGGATTAACTGAATGATGGATGGCAGATGTAATCATAATGACAGATACAGCAGCTCAGAGCTTACAGAATAGCATGTTCAAGTGAATATGTGAGCTGTTCATTTTTCATATTGAAACTTTTTTTCATGTTATATAGTCACTCAATCCCTCCCTTCCTCATAGTGACCTAGTCAGCAGAAACCAAGAGCACGTGTCAGGAATGTGTTACTGTTCAGGATCATAAATTTGATGATTAATCTTGCCGCAGTTGACTGGGTTGACCAGCTTCCTGCCATTTCCCCATATATCTATGCACAGGAGAGGATTTACTAAAAAAAAAAAAAAAAAAATGTACATTTTACTTGTTTAACTCTGGGTCCTCCAAAATGTAAATCATATCCCCTGATTAAAACTGGTATTATTTTGGTAGAAAAAGAAGTGACTTACCAACTTAATAATGTTCTTCTTGATACATCCTGTCCAGAAATTAGACACTAGTAAGGTCATAGAATATTTGCAATAACAGCTTATATTAACACAAAGTAAAACATGAAAGTACAAAAATAGAACAAATAAAAAAAGAAGAAAATATTATTGAGGTTCAACAAAGTAGAAAAACCAAGAATTATTTTCAAAGAGATGCTATATTGCTTTTATAATGCAATAGAGGTTAAGGAAAAAAAAATTCATAGGGAAAAAACATAGAAATTAAATGGTATAAATTGATGAGAGTATTCCATATAAAGCTAACAAAATTAAAGAAAATTCTCCATAATAGATAGAAAGAGAAAAAAAGAAACATTAATAGTTGTTGCAGCTTATCCCGGTAGAGCCAAAACAAAATAAAACAAAGCAAATAAAAATGGTATAGAATTTTTGTTGTAAAAATATTTTAAAATATTTTAAAATGGAGAGAAAACACATTATATATTTTTCTAAAAACTGGAGATAAAGAGAAAATTTTTGGAGTGAAAAAGCATATCCAGGACGAAGCTCAAGAAATATCGAGTTATACTTGGGACTTCCCTGGTAGTCGAGTGGTTAAGACTCCTCACTCCCAATGCAGAGTCTGGGTTCAATCCCTGGTCAGGGAACTATATCCCTCATGCCCCAGCTGAAAACATCCTGCATGCTGCAACTAAGATGTGGCACAGCCAAATAAATAAATATTTTTTGAAAGAAATAAGATTATATTAAGATTATTTAAAAGTAGTTGGATAAATATGTAATAAATTTAAAAACCAAATCTCCTTCTCTGGCTTGAAATTGAAGAGAGGGAAGGTGAGGAATTTAGATTTTGAGTATGATACAATCCTATAGTATTTGAATAATTTTCTTTGTGTGTGTAGTGTATATAGAGGTACAACAATGACTTTTGCAAAAGAAGCATTTTTTGAAAGAACAAAGCTCATAGGTGTATACCACCTATGTGTGAATGTGAATTTCTGTAGTATATGGTAGGGAAAAAATAGAAATGAGACTTGAGGGAAAGCAGGATTAAGCCAACACTTGTTTACAGCTGAGAAATCATTTCTGCTTCCAAAATGGCATATTCATGAGACTGCATATGTATTACCTATTGCTCCTCATTATACTTCACTTAGAACCTGCTATTAGTCACTGGGCATTTTTATAGATATCCATAAGGAACATGTTTTGTATTTTCCTTACCATTGCTTTTGGCATCTCTTCATCTGTTCCCAGTGTGGGACAAAAAATGAAATGGATTTACTTCAATGAATACCTATGGTATTCAAAGGAAAATGAAGCAGCTAGCAAATGGAATAGAGTATATTAGATTCCAAAAGCTAAAACCTTTATTTACTTTCAAATTTTCTTAGGTTTTATCTTTTTGGAACACAACGCTGTGACTACCCAACTGGAATTGCTAATATAGACATAGTAAGCTTGATTTTTTAGTGCCCTGTAAGCATGCCTTTCTTATACTCTTTCAAGTAATTGATTTTAGTTCCTTAGACCTTTATATGTATTCAGTTCAGTTCAGTTCAGTCACTTAGTCATGTCCGACTCTTTGCAATCCCATGAATCGCAGCATGCCAGGCCTCCCTGTCCATCACCAACTCCGGGAGTTTACTCAAACACATGTCCATTGAGTCAGTGATGCCATCCAGCCATCTCATCCTCTGTTGTCCCCTTCTCCAGCCCCCAATCCGTCCCAGCATCAGGGTCTTTTCTAATGAGTCAACACTTCGCATGAGGTAGCCAAAGTATTGGAGTTTCAGCTTCAGCATCAGTCCTTCCAATGAACACCCAGGACTGATCTCATTTAGGATGGACTAGCTGGATCTCCTTGCAGTTCAAGGGACTCTCAAGAGTCTTCTCCAACACCACAATTCAAAAGCATTGATTCTTCAGTGCTCAGCTTTCTTCACAGTCCAACTCTCCCATCCATACATGACCACTGAAAAAACCATAGCCTTGACTAGATGGACCTTTGTTGGCAAAGTAATGTCTTTGCTTTTTAATATGCTGTCTAGGTTGGTCATAACTTTCCTTCCAAGGAGTAAGCGTCTGTTAATTTCATGACTGCAATCACCATCTGCAGTGATTTTGGAGCCCCCAAAAATAAAGTCTGCCATTGTTTCCACTGTTTCCCCATCTATTTGCCATGAAGTGCTGGGGCGAGATGCCATGATCTTAGTTTTCTGAATGTTGAGCTTTAAGCCAATTTTTAAAATATGTATTACTACCCTTAAAAGACTTGGGGCATTAGAAACAGTGCATGTTGTGTACCCTTCTCTCTTATTAGATGCCCAATTACATTATTTGGAAAGAATTTTAATCATCAAAAATATATAACAAAATAAGTCAATGAGTTGGTATAAAGGTATAAAAAGATTTTGAATGTCACGTGACACAGAAATCCCATTCTTTCTAATATTTTTCACCCTATTCATGTCATCCAAAATAATGATACTCCTTCTTGAGGTCTCCTTTGATCACATTTAGGTACTCTCTGAAGTGTTATTTTAGCCTTCTTACTTTGGTCTTCATAATCCTGAAGACTGTAACTCATGGTTAAATTGTAGAATTTTATGCTTTCATAAATATACTAAACATCATTATTAACCAGATTTCTCCTGCATACAATAGTAGCTCACTGTTGCCCACCTCCCAACAATTTAGGCTGAAATATCCCCCCAAAATCCACATGCTGAAGTCCTAACCTCAGTACCTCAGAATGTGACTACATTAGAGACAGAGCCTATAAGAGATGATTAAGATGAGGCCTTGAGAATGAGGTTCATCCAAACTGAGAGATGTTCATAGAAGAATCAACAGAGAGAGAGAACAGGGATACAGGTATACAGACGGAAGGCCACAGAGAGAAGGTGGCCGTACACAAGCCTAGAAAACAGGCTTCAGGAGAAATCAGACTTACCAATGACACCCTGAAGTCAGACTTCCAGTCTCAAGCGCTGTGAGAAAATGAACTTCTGTTATTTAAGTCACCCGGTTTGTGATATTGAGTGATAACAGCTCTAGCAAACTAATATACTCACCAGTGAGAAATTCACTTGTTTTAATTTCCTTAAGGTCTTGCATAACTATGTACAGGTAAACCTGGGCAGCGTATAGTTGCTGGCTACTAGTTCAGTTCAGTTGCTCAGTTCTAGCCCACTCTTTGCTTACCAATGGACCACAACATGCCAGGCCTCCCTGTCCATCACCAACTCCTGGAGCTTATTCAAACCCATGTCCATTGAGTCAGTGATGCCATCCAACCATCTCATCCTCTGTCATCCCCTTCTCCTTCTACCTTCAATCTTTCCCAGCATCAGGGTCTTTTCCAATGAGTCAGCTCTTCACATCAGATGACCAAAGTATTGGGGTTTCTGCTTTAGCATCGGTCCTTCTAATGAAAACCCAGGACTGATCTCCTTTAGGATGGACTGGTTGGATCTCTTTGCAGTCCAAGGGACTCTCAAGAGTCTTCTCCAACACTACAGTTCCAAAGCATCAATTCTTCAGAGCTCCTAAAATAATGAGAGGAATTTTGAAAAGAAAGGATGCTAAAAACCATCATTCTCATTTGTGTAAGAAATAGGAGTTTCTTAGGAAGACAACAATTAGCTTTGTTACCTATTGTCCCTTTATCTGTCTAAAATAGTCCCTTTATCTGTCTAAAATTGTCCCTTTATCTGTCTAAAATAGAAGGTTTTACCTGCATTTTTATAATGACTCAATGTCAAGTCCCACATCTCATCAGGAGTTCATTTAGAATGTGGCATAATGATCAGCTATTTTTTCAGCTACATTTCACATGATTTATTTTTGTTTCCTTAATATAGCTTTTTGCTTCAATCATAATGAAATCTGTGTTGTTTTTTAATTTTGAATGCAAAAAAGAAAAACAAAGCAATGAAGAAAAGAACAATATTCATGATAATTGAGATATTTTATTTTGCTAAAAATGTACCTTGATGCTCCAGCCAAATAAGTTGTCTTGAAAGTGTTGAGGACTGAGCAAAATTCTATTGTGATGGTAACTGAACACTATGAAAAACACCATGCATTCAGCAACAGCTCTGCAGGAAATGCAGTTAAATTATTTGACAGTTTATGAGAAAAGAAAAGAAATTTTACTACTAGTGATCAGCAGATTTTAGCACACATACCACACATTGTAAACAACAAAATGCAGCTAAATATAAATTAACAAAGAATAAGTAATATGTACTATACTGCTTTCATATAGTTTTGCATTTCTTTGAATCTACTGTTTGTTTGTTTTTTAGCTAAAATCACTATTTTCCTGATTATCTTTTTGAAACGTTTCATTGTTTTTCAGAGTAAATTATTTCTTTAGCTTGCAGCTATTTTCAGTACCTGAAGAATTAATAATGGTGTTGGCATAGGTCAGCCGAAATTTTGCCAGTTGTAGGACACAAAATATTTTTGCTTTTCAAGTGTATGGTGCCTTTTCATCTAATTTTACTTTCTTATTTTTATTAATAATGTTGATATAAGAAATGATTTCTGTTAAAGAGACAACATAATTATGTATCAATTCAGTTCAATTGAAAATAATATGTACTGAGCATCTATTAGGAGACAGCAATTATACTAGGAGCTAAACATACAAAAATGTTCTTGCTTTTAAATATTCTTAGCTAAAATGACAACTAGAATACATTAATGCAATGTTTAATTATTCAGAGTTTTCAAAAAGGGCTGAACTGATTTTTTCTTTGTTTACTATATGATTTCTTCAGAAAGTTGTAAATCCCATGTAAATCATTTTGAGCATATGAATTTTAAAATATGTAAAAATAAATCACTATTTTCAAGTTTCAAATTAGTTGCAAATATTTTTTTACATGTAACCTACTAATCAAAGACATGAAATCAATCCTTTATAGTCTACTATACAGTCCTTGTATCTCTTAGAACAGAATACTGAATAAACATTTAGATTAATTAGTTCCCTATGGCCATTTTCATGCAATATGTTAGCCTTCTCTGAGTCACTGAGTGTATACAGAATAAATAGAAATGAATCTCAAAGTCCATTAGCTTAAACTCCCATCCACTCTGAGTCTCTTCTAAAATGTCCACCAAATTGTCATCTAGCATATGTTTGAGAATATCCCCCATCAGGAACACTTTGCTTTATGAAGCAGATCATCAAATTAATGAACAACTTTAACTTTGGAAAAATTCTCCTTAATCAAGCTGAACACTGTCTTCTCTTCATTTCTGACCCTTGTTCCCAGTTGTGACTTAAAATAAGCAATTCTTTCTTCCAAATACCAGGCCTTTCATATTTAGATCTATATCTCCTTATTGTGCCTCTTCTAGTTCAGGTTAGATATTCCATCTGTCTTTGTTTTGTTTTTTTCTAATTCATATTTCCTCCTAAGTCTGGATACAATCTAGTTTGCAAAAGTCATGACTATATACCAGTAGCAATAAGGTTTACTAAGAATATCTTCGAAGCAGAGAAACATTTGAAAGCAAGCCCACAATCACCCAGCTGTCAGTCACCCACATAAAAGAGCTTGAGTCAAACACATAAGGGAAAACACTCTAGTAGAGCACATTTTTATATGAATATTGAGAAGAGTTCAGAGAATCACCAGTCAACTCTGAAAACGGGTGTTTTCTGATCCAGGAGACTACTCTTTTGACTGGAGGTTAGCTAAGCAGACTCACCTATCAGTATTGCTGGAATCGACTGAGAGATTCTGCCACCCTCTATGCAGCTAGCTCAGTCTTATAAACCAGCTTTCTATTAAAAACCATCTGGCTACCAATGTCACGCAGGAGACAAAAGGCTGGCTGTCTTTAGTTCCTTAGACTTTAACAGTATCCCAAACTGAACCCCAGATAAGGGATCAATTTCCTCTGATCTGGAATTCATTCTTCCCTTTTTTTCCCCCACTGTTCCTATATTGATGAATTTTAACTTCTCTCTCATTTTGCTTTCTCAAATTAAGCATTTGAACACAAAGAACTCTTGTTTACATATATTATTTTACTATCATTGCTATTATTTAAAGTCAAAATGCATTAAGCATTCATGGCTTAGATCTCAGAAATTCTCCAATGTAACTTAATGTTTCCCTGCTTAGTACAAATTAAAAGAGCTTTCCTCTTTATCTATTGCTGTCCCATTCTTTCTACCAGGTTTTATTGGGAGCCTATTGTTTCCCTGGCACTGAGAAATATTGTAGCTTCAGACCTATAGAGAAGCTTCAATCTATCCTTACTGTTATGGACTGAATTATTCCCCCCACCACCTCCACCATTCACAGTTTGAGCCTTAATCTCCAATGTGACCACATTGGGAGATACTTCTAGGAGATGACAACCATTAAATGAGGTCATAAGAGTGGGGCTCTAACCTAATAAAACTGATGTCCTTATAATAAGAGGAAGAGACACCAGAGTTCCCTCTGCCCTGATGGCCCTGAGAACATAACAACAATAAACAAATGGTGTGAAGACACAATGAAAAAGAGACCATCCGCAAGGCTGCAGAGATGCCTCACAAGAGACCAACCGTGCTAGACCTTGAAGTTGGACTTCCAGGCTTCATAACAATGAGAAAATGATTTTCTATCATTTAAGTCACCTGGTCAGCTATATCTTGTTACATCAGCCTGAACAGACTGACATATCTGTCAGCACACAAACAGTATGTTACATATATCCTTGAAGAGGCTACCTTACAAGGTAGCTATAAAATCCCAGATGAAACCAGGAACAAAAAATGTAGGGAAATTATTGCATGCCTCTAAAAATAAGCACATTTTTCAAAAGTACAACAAAAAATGCATTAAACTTAGCAAGCTAGTCACATTTCACTGACACAACAATGTATATCTTAGCGAGACCTCCCAGTATTAGATTATGTTCCTTGTGTTGCTCAGATACATTTACTTCATTTGAAAGAGGATTATAGGATTTAAATAAAGCCAGAATTAGCAATACCAGAATGATGGGCATTATTCAAAGTTGAAAATATAGTTATAAATAACTTCTTTTGATATAGATAATATTCAATCCGAAGCCTTCTCTTTCTCCGCACATTCAACTAGAATCACTGAAATTTTCTACCTGAAAGTTTATCTATCCAGTTCTTTCATAAATACTGTCTAGACTTAAATTATACTTAAAGTTTTAGATTGGATTAAGTCATTTTACCAAATATCCAGGATTCAGTATACCTGAAATCCTGGAGCTGGAATGTATTTCACCATGAAACTGTGTTCCCAGAATACAAAACAGAAAAAGAGAGAGTCTGATAGCCTGAGAGAGGTTCGCTCAAGCTTATTAGTTCCTGTTTGACCTTTTCCTGTTTAACACTGAAGCCAAATTCTCATTCTCAGGAACAGCATACCCTGCTACAGTTACCTCCTTTTGCCTGAGGAACAGAAAATTCTTCATATGTTCCCAGGGTCTTGAGAGCTTTAAGGAAACTGGCTTGATTTCCTGAAAACATAAATACATTGATTAGCTAATGAGCATTTAATGAACTATAATTTTCTGCTATACATTTCTCTACACACCAGTATCAAGATGAATAAAGAAAATATATCTGTCTTCAACATCTATTGCAGCTTCTGTCTAATAATTCTTGTACTTTCTCTCTCCTCCCCCCACAGGAACAGCCTCATGTATTTCAGAAATACCTGGTTTAGAGTCACCTTCAAAATAAAGGAAAAAGGAAAGATGAATTTGGTCAACAATGAAAGGTCTGTACTTGAAAATACGTCCACCATTAAGAAAGTCAAGGCAACTCACAGAATGGGAGAAAACATTCAAATTTTATATACAAATAGCCAATAAGCACCTGGAAAATTATTCATCATTAGTGATCAGGAAAATACAAACCAAGCTCCAATGATGTATCATTTTATACCAACTAGAATCACTATAATCAAAAAGATAGACAACTAGTAATACTGAATAGGGAGAAATTGCAACTTTCATATGCTACTAGTAGGAATGTTAAATTGGACAGCAATGTTATAACATGGTTTGGCAGTTCCTTATAATATTATTAATAAAAGCTATCTTATGACCCAGAAATACTCAAAGGAAATAAAAACATGCTAACACAAAATTGTGTACACAAGTGGTTATAGTAGTATTGTTCATATTAATTAAAAAGTGAAAACAACTGAAATGTCCATCAAATGATGAATGGATATATAAATCACAGTATATTCTCACAATGGAATATTGGTCAACACTGCAAAGGACTGAAGTACTTATATGTTGAGTGATGGAAGGCAGTTAGAAAAGATAACATAATGCATGATTCCATTTACACAATATGTCCAGAATAGGCAAATCCATGAAGACAGAAAATATACTGGTGATTGTTGGTAGTCTAGGTGCTGAGACACTGTATAAAAAGTAATGAATACCAGTAGGTAATGAATACCACTTGGCATTACCATGAAGAAGGCTAAGCACTGAAGAATTGATGCTTTTGAATTGTGACACTGAAGAAGACTCTTGAGAATTCCTTGGACTGCAAGGAGATCAAAACCGGTCAATCCTAAATGAAGTTAATCCTGAATATTCATTGCATGGACTGATGTTAAAGCTGAAGCTCCAGTATTTTGGCCACCTGACATGAAAAGCCCAATCGGAAAAGACTCTGATGCTGGAAAAAAATCCAAGTCAGGAGGAGAAGTGGATGACAGAAGATGAGATGGTTAGATAGCATCACTGACTCAATGACATGAATTTGAGCAAACTCTGGGAGATAAGGAAGGACAGGGAAGCCTGGTGTTCTGTAGTACACGGGGTTTCAAAAAGTTGGAAAGGGTTTATGGGGAATTTTAAATGTGAAGAAAATATTTCAAAATTGATGGATGCAGACTCTGTAAATATATTAAAGATACTGAATTTTATAGTTTAAATGGATCATGTTTTATATGTAAATGATGCTTCTGGGAAAAATTTCTTTTAAAAATAAAATAGATGAATTTGGTTTATCAAATAATAAATAATATTTATGATTTTGCTGAGTCAATAAAATGCATAGCTCAAACACAAATATGAAAGTATTAATAAGCAGAGCTAATTATCAAAAAGTAATGAACCTGTTAATAAATCAACTTTCAAACTGATAGACATGAATAATGAATGTAATTATCTGAACAGTAGCAGGTCAGTCATTTTAATTGAAACCAGCAATGAAAATAATTATTTTTGTGGTTTTTAAGTTGACTTTATAGGTGCTAACATTGAATAGTAGAACTTTCATGATATATTTTTACATGTTTGGTTTTATATGCATTGCTATAATAATGATTGAATATCTGGTACTATTGGAATTAATTCAATTTCTGAAGCCTACTTCCCTAGTATCAAAAAACATATAACTTATTGCATGTATGGGTATGACATTGGGGTTATTTTTAATATACTAGTGAGTTAGAATAGATTTTCTGAAATATTTGACTACTGTACAGAAAAGATTTAACAGAACTGGTTTCACAGCTTTTTGTGATGGACTTGCTTTTAAGATTGGTCTTTGACTGGCTTTTGGAGATTTGAATTTCTGAGGGTTTTCACCATTCCCAGAATAGATAAGAGTGATTTACTACTGATAAAGAATTTTTACATTGTGCATATAGGGTTATCGTTACCATCTTTCTAAATTCCATATATATGTGTTAGTATACTGTATTGGTCTTTATCTTTCTGGCTTACTTCACTCTGTATAATGGGCTCGTGGATTACTTTGAACATTTGATTTCCTTCTGGAAGTTTGGAAACTTGGTACATGCTAAACAGAGGGTGCCTATGTAACCAACCTCAAATAAAAGCCCTGGACCCTGAACCCCAATGAACATTCCTGGTCTACAACATTTTACACCTGGGGGCACCCCTCCTTCCTGGGAAAATTAAATGTGTCCTGTGGACTCCACTGGGAGATGCTCTTTGGGAGCATTTACCTAATTTCTTCTGCAATTCACCTCATAGGTTTTTCCCCTTTGCTCATTTTGTTTATATTCTATCACTGAAATGAATCATCGCTATGAATACAATATACTGAGGATGGTGAATCCTCTTAAGTAATCATCAAATCTACAGGGTGTCTTGGTGACCTCTCCAAACAACTGTATAGCAACTATGCTATGCTTTAAGAATTTCATTTAAATTTATTGTATTTGGTATCTCAATTTATTCCAAGCTTTAATCATATTATTGTTAAGTCTGAATTTATTGCATATAAACACCATAGAAATATTTTTATTGGGGAAGATTTGAGTTACCAATATTTACTAATGTACAATGGTTGTATTTTCTCATTTCACAAATATGATGCAGTTATTTACTAGTGCATATGTTAGATTTGTTGCTAGCTATATACAACCATTTACTGATCTAATTTATATTTTTAGAGTTTAACTTTATATTTTTTCAGGGGTAGCAGATTGCAACTGTATATTCAGAACTTATAATTACAGGCTAGTGCCTGTGATGCCTTATATTTACATTAAGTTTCCTTTGGGGGGAAAAAAAAAACTGAATTTTCCCTAAACATCCTTAAAAATAGGGAAACACCATATTACCTTTGTTTATCTTATGCACAAGATATGGCACACTATTTCATTCTTATTTTTCCTCCTTTGTATTTGCATAGTTTATAGTGCTTTAGCTTATATTTTAGTTTATTAAAATTTTGAAGGTAAGGGGATATTAGTGTATCGCTATTCTCTCTCATCTCAGGTCAGGATAAACCAAGTGCCACAGTGTTTGTGGGTTTTTTTCTTTTTTTTAATCTCACTATCAGTATGACTGAAAGGAAAACTACTCAACCAGACCCAAACTGAGTTAACAGATGCTGCTTCTCATATCAGAAGGTGTGGGTGAAAATTCATCCAGGAAACATTATCAAGATTGCCTGTTAATGATAATAAAAATAACATAGGTATTTTGGTCCCAGAAAGCTGTTTCTTTATTATTAGGAAATGCTCTGGGAATAAGCATTGGGACAAAATAACCAGGGCTAAAGGTTAAAATGCAAATTAGATGTGAACAGTGCCTATGCCATCAGACTTGCCAAGACAGTCCTCTGCTTATATGCTTTTTTCTATTCATAACCCAGTGGAAACTGACAAGGAGACAGTTAGAGCTTAATTTAATACTTTGAGTGTCCTAGAATTATATGATAATATTTTAATATTGGGTATATTCTTCTAATTGTCTTTCATTCTTTATTCATTTTTCTATCTGTGGGGCTATTTCTTAAGAATAAAAATCTTGAAAGAGGAATGATTTATAAATCAGGTGTGTTTATAGAGGATGAAAAGATAGTTTAAGTATAAACCTTGTATTCAATAACTATATCCAATTTTAAATCATTTATTCCTAAATCTACCAATGTATGAACAGAATCACAATATTCAGTCCAACAGACCCTACATTATTCTCTGATGCAAGTTAAGGAAAACTAGTTATAGAATTCTGGAAACTTCCTTGGTCAGTTTGAATTACCATTGATCCACAGTGAATTATTTGTGAAAATAAAAGTATATCAATGGATAAATAAGTTTCAGGATATAAAATTAATTTGTAAAACACACAAAAATACAAAGATTGTAAAATTAAACCTTAATACAATTTATTGTATATAATAGTCACTGAAAGTTCCCCAGTCTACATATATTCAGTCTTACTTCATTTTTATTTATTCCAATATTATTGATGCTATTAATATTATAACATATTAATTTTCAAAAAGAAATTATAATTTTGGATTTTATGATTAAATGTTTTGTCAGAGGGAATTAATAGCTAAACATTTCTTGGTCTCTATTTATATATACCACTATGTTAAGCTAGCTAATTAGAAAAGGCTCATTAGAAAAGACCCTGATGCTGGGAAAAATTGAAGGCAGGAGGAGAAGGGGACAACAGAGGATGAGATGGTTGAATGCCATCACGGACTCGATGGACATGAGTTTGCACAAGCTCGAGGAGTTGGTGATGGACAGGGAAGCCTGGCATGCTGCAGTCCATGGGGTCACAAAGAGTCAAAAAGGACTGAGTGACTGAACAGCAACTACACACACACACACACACACACACACACACACACACACACACACTTGATCATTCAGATACCTGAAATATCAGAATTATAGTTTTTCATTTACATTTGGTCTTTGTCCTTGGTTCCTGACTCATAGCTCCCAAAACCCTTAGAATTTCCTAAGTGATGAGAGGGATAAAGCTGTATTTTGTTACGTTAATGAGGTGACCTTTAGAATTCTAAGGATGGAAGCTGCTTGCCAGCCAGCCACTCTTGTAACTGGAGGGTTGGAACTTTCATCCCCACGCCCTGATTTCTGGGGAAGGAAAAAAGGGCTAGAGTTTGACTCAATCACCAATGTCCAGTTATTTAATCAAGCAGGGCTTTGTAGCAAAGCTTTCATAAAACTCCCAAAGGGCAGAGTTTGATGAGCTTCAAGGCAGGTGAACCCATAGAGGTTTGGGGGCACAGCAAACCTGCTCACAGGGCAAGGGAGGCTGTTGCCCTTTCCCCATACCTTGTCCTGTGGACTTCTTCCATCCGACCATTCCTGAGTTATACCCTTATGTAATTAACTGATGATTTAGCAAGTAAAACGTTTCTCTGAGTATCGTGAGCTACTCTAGCATAACAGAACCCGAGAAGGAGGTCTTGGGAATTCTTGATTTACAGCCAGTTGATCAGAAGCACAGGTAACTACCTGGGTTTGTGACTGTTAGCTGAGTTTGTGCAGGATTAAATTCTTAACCTGTGGAATTTGATTTCCAGGTAGATAGTGTTAGGGTTGAGTGGAATTTGGCTGCTGGTACCTAATACTTGCTTGGTGTTATGAAGGACAACTCCCACTCCCTCCCACCCAGCAGTCTCCCTCCATCCCCACCCAATATACAAATATTGCAACTGGATATAGGAAACTAAAAGATTGAGATAAAATTGCCACAATCTTGCTAAAGATCCCTATTGCTTTTAATCCTGAGATAATTATGCTTTCATAAATCTCATTCTGTGTCAGTTCCTAACCATAGGCTTTTAAAATTTATTCAGTCCCTCAGCTGTGTCTGACTCTTTGTGACCCCATGGACTGTATCACGCCAGGCTTCCTTGTTCATGGAATTCTCCAGGCAAGAACGCTGGAGTGGGTTGCCATTCGCTTCTTCAGGGTATCTTCCGGACCCAGCGACTGAACCCAGGTCTCCTACACTGCAGGCAGATTCTTTACTGTCTGAGCTACCAGGGAAACCTATCTTCCAATATCTCCTGGATTTTGCTCAAATTCTTGTCCATTGAGTTACGATTACTTATAACAGCAAAGAACTGAAAATCCCTTTAGTGGGTTTAAATTGGTAGGACATTATTTTTGTCACTTGCGAAGAAATCTAGAGATCCTGGTTGCTGTCATGAGGGTAGCACTTAACATGAATTGCATGTGAGCAGTGTCATCAAGGCACAAAGACTTTTCTCTGGCTATTCACACTTCCATGTTGTGTTTTGATCAAATGCGTGTGACCTCATGGGGCCCTGCAGCTCTATGCATCAGGTTCAAGTTCAAGAAGGAAAGAAAGAATATCACCAACTGGTATCTGCCCTTTTTTACTAGGAAAGGAACAATGTTTTTCTAGGATCTACAGGAAAGAATTTCCCTGATGTCTCACTGACCATATGTGAGTCACCCTCCATATCAAACTACAAAGGAGTTGGGTTAAGTAGAGAATTGATAACTTATAGGACTATCACCATTGATATAGAAACAACATGATAATCATATCATATGTGGCTTGGACACACAGCCCACATAAAATGAGTAAGCAAGAACAATAGTAGAATAAACATCAGGCGACAATCCCCTATCCAGTCCAGTAAATACTTTCCAATATTATAAACAAATAAAACTGCAACTCACACTTTGACAAATGGCCAGGTGAACATTGCACAGCAAGTAAGATGAGACTGAACGTGTCTCTGCTTACACTGAGACAAAACCTTTGTTCACATGCCTCATCATTCATCTGACTCAAATCTTTTTGAAAATGTTGTGAGAAAAATTAATGATAAAGCACAACTGTCTGAAATGCTCCATCATAATAAGAAAAAGAAGAGTGCTCAGAAAACAAATGTCAATCTACATTTTTAAAGATTGGATTCTTTCCTAAGACTCTTGGAATAAGACACAAATCACTTATTTTTTGAAACATAATGAGAGTACAATATTAACATATCCAATGGGAAATTTCTGATAGTTTTCAACAACTTTATGAGTGCACATTGTTGTTTTTTTTCCCTAACATAATAACCCCTTTGGACAATTCTGGGCATGAAGTATAAAGCAAATCATCTAGTTGTAACAAAAACGTGTGCATTTTAAGATCCATATTTTAACATTCACCTAATGCAATGCTTATGTGTCTCTGGGAGAAATATTGATATCTCTGATTCTTAAAGATGTTTTAAAAAAAAGCAGCATGGGGAGTGGAGTGAATTATTGTCACTAGAGTTTTGAAAAATGTATTTGATTTTAATTTATAAACATAAGTATATCTTTGATCATTTTTCAAGGGCAGAGTTGTATCTTGGCGGTAATGTTTCATTTAAATCTTTGATGCCTGATAAAATCCCAAAGTATTCAAGTTGAAAGATCTGACAGTCTACAGAGAAGAGAGAATCCTATTGCTGCCATCTGTAATGAAATTTGCTATCTGTGTTTTAGTTACCTTGAACAAAGCACACAAGTGTGGTGCTTTGCCATACGCTGGGTAACATTTGTAGAGATTTAAGGAAAGACACATATTTTATCTGTGCTACATTCTGCCCATGCCTTCTTCCTCTTCCCTTCAAACATGTTTATGCTATTCCTCCACAATTGATCATTTGGGATGAGACACTGTCGGATGAATAGAAGAACTTAATCATTTTTGAGTGATATGTGACATTCCTAACCTTCTCTTTAAGGCATAGTCAACATCAGCAGTGGGTTATTTAAAAGTGTATATGTCTCCCCATCAATCTTTAATCCATAGTTCTTAAAAATGCATCTCCTCTTGCCTTTGCTGGAGCTGATCATTTGTTTTATTTGACTCAAGAATCTGCTTGATTTAGAAGTTGGAAATACACATCTGTAGTATTGACAAAAGCCTATTCATAAAATGTGGAGATTCTGCCATGTATACCAGAGGAAAAGCAATGTGGCAAAGTGAAGTGCAAAATTATTTCTGTCTTGGTGTTATTTTTGAGTCATATATCTCTGCCTTTTTATGAACACCAGGCATATTTGGAAGAATTATGTCTGAGTCATAAATCCCAATTTGCCTGGGACATGACTAATAGGTGTCTTTAACATTGTAAGACGATATTACTGTCTTATCTTGCAAAACTTTTTAAACATTCAATCACAAATAAGAGAGGTCAGACTCAAATGCCAAACATTAACATTTGCCTCATCAAGAAATGTTGCCATTGCCTTTTCTAGATCACTTTGCACAAATATGTCATATTCACATATAGCTTTATTTTATTTTGTTATTTAATCAGTAGAATTATTCTGCTTGATCTCAATCAAGCAGATGTGTTTAGAAGGATGTGCAAGAGATAAACTTAGAAAGTGAGTTAAAAAGCAAAGACAATTGAATAATCTCTATTTCACACATGAAGAACTATAAATCTTATTGAATTGAATAATGGCGCAAAGTGGTTTCATTTTACCATAAATTTTCAATGCATATGAACATTTATGGAATTTTCTAAATTTTCAAAAAATATGAAATATATGTCTAAAATGCTTCCCTCTCTCTTCTGGTTTTATGGAGCAGGTTATAAATTAGAGTTCAAGATTCTCACAACATACAGGAGAAATCTGAAAATACTGAAGATATGTGGGATCATAGGAGAAGGTCTTATGTTAACTCATGAAACAGACAACAGGTTGGCAGTTACAGTGTGTTAAGTATAAAACCTAATCATTTAGTCATAAACTTCTGATTGTAATAAAGAGGTCTGCGAGAACCTCAGTTTTTAGTCATGTAGAAGAGTGCTTAGAATCAGAATGTAAATTCATATAATATTTTGAGTGAAGTATCTCTGACTAGACGCCAGTAAGGGAGAGTACTGGGAGAGACATTTAGAAAAAAATGCAGAGATTTTGCTGGCTAATTTAAAATCTACTGA
Organism: Muntiacus reevesi; assembly: GCF_963930625.1. NCBI lineage: Eukaryota > Metazoa > Chordata > Mammalia > Artiodactyla > Cervidae > Muntiacus > Muntiacus reevesi. The sequence goes on along the minus strand of NC_089262.1, from coordinate 20,297,537 downwards.
AATGGAGCACCAAAGGGGAGAAAATACTGAGACTTATTTTGGGTTCCCATGCATGGGGAGAGGAATTTGAAGCTTTACTTTAATTTTTCTTTTCCTGTCTTAGGAAGTCACCAGGTAGCTTTTGTTTTATTTATTTACTTATTTATTATTTTTTTGCTGAAGAAAGTGAAGTCACTCAGTCGTGTCTGACTTTTTACGACCCCAGGGACGGTCGCCTACCAGGCTCCTCCATCCATGGAATTTTCCAGGCAAGAGTACTGGAGTGGGTTGCCATTTCCTTCTCCAGGGGATCTTCCCAACCCAGGGATCAAACCCAGGTCTCTCTCATTGCATGCAGACACTATCGTCTGAGCCATTGTTTTACAATAGACATCTTGTGTCAGTTTCAGACTCTGAAAGAAAATGGTGCCGATCTTGAAGTCTCTGATAGAATAATATTCATGAAATTGTCATAGAGGAGAACAAACCTGATTCTACATTGTTTTTTTTTTTTTATTTAATTTTTGTATTCTATTGTATTTGCTATAAATAATCATGAAAGAGAGTTTTCTTGGTGGCTCAGTGCTATAGAATCTGTCTGCAGGAGATGTGGGTTCAATCTCTGTGTCTGGAAGACCCCCTGGAGAAGAACATGGCAACTCACTCCAGTATTCTTGCCTGGAGAATCCCATGGCCAGAAGAGCCTGGCAGGCTGCAGTCCATGGGGTCACAAAGAGTGGAACACAGAGTGGGATGCAGTCAGTCACTAAAGAGATGTTGCCTATAGCTTAAAGTGTATATAATGGCTCATGTTTAGGATCCCTGCCTCCAGTGTCAGAGTGTTACACTAAAATACCTTTATTTAGCTCATAGGACACATCCTGACCAGCACTGTCTGAGAATGCCTGCAAAAAAGAAGAAATTAAACATGCCATCCGGAGTTGGTCAGAACCACCTACTCCTATCATCCAAGCCCAGGCAAGATGATTCTTCGGGAAACGAATCTGCCATTTTCTCAACATTCTGGTTTTCCAAGTGAAAGTTGCTCAGTTGTGTCTGACTCTTTGCAACCCCATTGAGTGTACAGTCCCTGGAATTCTCCAGGCCAGAATACTAGAATGGGTAGTCTTTCCCTTCTCTAGGAGATCTTCCCAGGGATCGAACCCAGGTCTAAAGTCACTATCGCTTGTCCCAACAACTGATCTCTCAATTTACTGGCCTGCCATGCAGTGAGCAGTATGAGCTAGGACTTAGTAACAGAATAAAAGTGAAGTGACAAATATAATCTCTAGATTCTACTATTAGAATTTTAAAATCAACCTTTTATCCATTACCTTTAGAATTTTCTTTCTACTGCACTAATTAGCCCCAAACACAAACACACCTACATACACATATCTCTTTTAAAAGTCACAGTATTCATTGGAATATTTCTTGAATAAATACCACTCACTCAAACATGTCACAAACCTGGGACACTAGAAGAAAATCAATTTTTGTCAAGGGTAGTTTGCTAAGAATTAGGTTATTTCTTCAATAAGTGAAACCCAAGGAAGTTGGAAAATAATTCTAGAAAAACCAGTAAACCATAAGCAAAGTGCTCCCTTTTGAAATGACGTTTAGTAACGATCACTTTTGACATAATTCAAACAACTCTTCCTCACAAACTTCACTGTCAATTGTCCCTTATTTTCCATGTAGTTCTCTGTCATTTCTGTCCTTCAAAATACTTGGAGGATATTTTCAAGTCTTTCATTGCCCATTTGGACATGAAGCCATACCAAAATCTCCTTCATAGAAAAAAAAGCGTAAAATTGCACTTATTTTGCATTTCTTGTCTTTATTTCTCATGACTTACATAAGTATATTAATAGTAATATTTACTGGCCATGTCACATGTTAACCTAGTACTATCAATGTAGGCATTGCTTTTCTTCATGTTTACCACGAAAATACCTGCAAATGTACTGCCATTGTTTCCAACTGAATACATGAAAATGAGAAATAAGCAAGATGTGATTCTAAATTACACTGAATTGATTAAAACCTGGAACATCTCTTTGGAGATTCAATAGCAATCAGTCTTTATCCTTCCATGGAAGAGCTGATTTTTGAAATTGGACAAATTCATTCTGGCCAATTTTGGATAATGAGATTTGCCGTTAAGCTGAGTAATAGTCTTTTCTGCCCCAAATGCAGCTTTACTCAAAGGTAGTGAAATAGATTTTCTTGAGTCGTTCACAAATTGATCCTATTTCATTTACAAATTAGGAGTCCCAAATTTCTTGTGAGCTATGGCTATTGTGAGAATGGCCATATATACATATGTATTCTACTCAAATGATGAATGTCAAGACACCAAAGATTTCTCAGTTTTAACTTCACTTGCTATACTTTTTATTTTATATCCTTGCCTTGCATAGTAATGCAAATCCTTTAATATAGGGATTGATTAATTATTTCTTCAATTCAAACTATGACCTATTGCTCAGCCATCTGTTTTTATAAACAATGTTTTATTAAAACACAGACATTCTGTTTAATTTTATGTATTCTGTTTAATTTATGTATTGCTTATGGATTCACCAGAGGAGTTGTGATTTGAGATGGAGGTTGTCTTACAAAGGCTAAACTATTTACTATGTAGCCATTTACAGAAAAAGATTGTGACCACTCGTTTTGAAAACACTATACTGGTGTGGTTCAGTTCAGTTCAGTTGCTCAGTCGTGTCTGACTCTTTCCAAACCCATGGACTGCAGCACGCCAGGCCTCCCTGTCCATCACCAACTCCCAGAGTTTACCCAAATTCATGCCCATTGAGTCAGTGATGCCATCCAACCATCTCATCCTCTGCCGTCCCCTTCTCCTCCTACCTTCAATCTTTCCCAACATCAGGGTCTTTTCAAATGAGTCAGTTCTTCGCATCAGGTGACCAAAGTATTGGAGTTTCAGCTTCAACATCAGTCCTTCCAGTGAACACCCAGGGCTGATCTCCTTTAGGATGGACTGGTTTGGTCTCCTTGCAGTCCAAGGGATTCTCAAGGGTCTTCTCCAACACCACAGTTCAAAAGCATGAATTCTTCGGTGCTCAACTTTCTTTATAATCCAGCTCTCACATCCATACATGACTACTAGAAAAACCATAGCCTTGACTAGATAGACCTTTGTTGGCAAAGTAATGTCTCTGCTTTTTAATATGCTATGTAGGTTGGCCATAACTTTTCTTCCAATGAGTAAGCATCTTATAATTTCATGGCTGCAATCACCATCTACAGTGATTTTGGAGCCTAAGAAAATAAAGTCAGCCACTGTTTCCACTGTTTCCCCATCTATTTCCCATGAAATGATGGGACCGGATTCCATGATCTTAGTTTTCTGAATATGGAGCTTTAAGCCAAATTTTTCACTCTCTTCTTTGACTTTCATCAAGAGGCACTTTAGCTCTTCTTCGCTTTCTGCCATAAGGGTGGTGTCATCTGCATATCTGAGGTTATTGATATTTCTCTTGGCAATCTTGATTCCAGCTTTTGCCTCATCCAGCCCAGCATTTCTCATGATATACTCTGTATATAAGTTAAACAAGCAGGGTGACAATATATAGTCTTGATGTACTTCCTTTTCCTATTTGGAACCGTCTGTTGTTCCATGTCCAGTTCTAACTGCTGCTTCCTGACCTGCATACAGATTTCTCAGGAGTCAGGTAACATGGTCTGGTATTCCCAACTCTTTCAGAATTTTCCACAGATTATTGTACTATACTGGTAATAATGTCTTTTAGAATGAGAAACAAATCAAGTAGCTTCTTGTTGTACAATAATAGCACACGGTGCTCATAATAATACACTGTCTTCCCAGGTGGCACTAGGGATAAAGAAGCCACCTGCCAATGTAGGAGACATGTGAGATGCACCCCTGGGTTGGGAAGATCCCCTGGAGGAGGATACAACAACCCATTCCAGTATTCTTGCCTGGAGAATCCCATGTACAGAGGAGCCTGGTGCACTATAGTCCATAGGGTCTCAAAGAATCTTACATGACTGAAGTGGCTTAGCATGCACAGACATGCATGCTGACAATATATTAAGGTTCATCAGCCCCTCTGGAGAGCAGCCGTGCTCTCATAGGGATTCTAGGGGAGGAGGCTCCATTGGTGTAAGGTAGAAATAAAAGAGAGGGAGAGAGAGAGAAGAGAAAAGGTGGGGCTAAACAAATAAAAAGCTCTGAGGGCATTTCACTTACATTTACTTACTGTAGGCAAATTGATAATCTGATTCAAAGAGAACACGTGCACTATTTCCTGTTATTCAATCCATGCACTGTTGTGTAGCATTGATCAGCACTAGAGCATAGATTTCTCTTCAAATCAAGCTCACTGGAATCTTTCACAGGAAATCATTCATCTTATACCTAAGAACAATTAGAAGAATTATTCTTATCACAGTAATAAAAAAAAAATGGAAGGGAAAGGGAATCTAAGTGCATATTTTTTTAAGAATTTTTAAAAGTATGAATTATAGTGATATACTATGTTTATTTTGATGGATTGTCTCATTTCAAGGAGCATAGATGAAAGTTATTATAAACACAAAAAGCTATTATAAATACAAAAAATGGAGAGAATCAATTCATTGTGATGATAATTGCAGAAGAGGAATAAAAGGCTTATGGTGAAATTATAATACAGAATTTCTTAGCAAATGCTGCAGCACAATTGTAAGAACTAAGTGAAAATTTTGGATATGAACTTTATAGCTATTGGTGCAAAGAGAAATGGTGATTATACATATGATTCACATTATTTTGATTAAGACATGCTTGTTGTACATTGCTTTAGTGATTGGAAACAATGCTTTTAAGTTGGGCTTTCATATTATACCCACTAAGACTGGCTTAATAATTTGTGAAGCATGATGCAAAATGAAAATTCAGGCACTTTAATCAAAATTATTAATCTCAAGACAGCGACAACAACGTATTATACCAACAATGGCCCTTCTAAATTGCACGTATGACTCAACAAGGAACACATCCATGAATAGTCCATGTGGCCTACAATTTATTCTGAGAGGAGTCACCAGGACTTGTCATATTCATACTAAAAGTAGTATCATCATCATCAGCATGGCAGATATTTACTGAATGCTCAATTTAAAAGACTCTTTGTTCTTGGGAAAAAAAACTATGACAAACCTAGAGAGGGTATTAAAAAGCAGAGACGTTACTTTGCCAACAAAAGTCCATCTAGTCAAAGCTATGGCTTTTCCAGTGGTCATACACAGATGTGAAAGTTGGACCATAAAGAAAGCTGAGTGCCAATGAATTGATGCTTTTGAACTGTGGTGTTGGAGAAAACTCTTGAGAGTTCCTTGGACAGCAAGGGGATCAAATCAGTCAGTCCTAAAGGAAATCGACCCTGAATATTCATTAGAAGGACTGAGCTTCTACTACTGAAGCTCCAATACTTTGGCCACCTGATTTGAAGAGCCAACTCATTAAAAAAGACCCTGATGCTGGGAAAGATCGAAGGCAGGAGGAGGAGGGGACAACAGAGTGTGACATGTTTGGATAGCATCACCAAATCAATGGACATGGGTTTGAGCAAGCTCCGGAAGATGGTGAAGGACAGGGAAGCCTGGTGTGCTGACGTCCATGGGGTCGCAAGAAGTCAGACTGGACTGAGTAACTGAGCAACAATATGTGCGGCTACTAGTATAAAATGCAAACTATCATCCCATTCTCTCTCCAAGCCAGTAAGTTAGATAATGTTATTAGTTCAATATCAAGAGGGAAAAATTTTCCAGGAAATAATTGCAAGGAAAATAATTGAGACAGTTAAACACATTCTAGAGCTAAGGCACAAACAAGACCGTCCATACACTGAATTTCATGCTCTTATCAACTATATTCTAGATGCTTGTTCTTAGCACTCTGTCACGTGTAAGTGATAAATGAAACAGAGCCCCCATAAGTAGAATGGAAGCAAGCAAATAAACAAATAACTAGATTGCAATTGTGGTAGTTGCTTTGAAAAATAACTATATGGCTGATTCATGTCAATGTATGTCAAAACCCACTGAAATGTTGTAAAGTGATTGGCCTCCAACTAATAAAATAATTAAAAAAAAAAAAAATGAAAAATAATGAATAAAATGCTGATTGTAGTTAATATGAGGAATTTAAGGTACAAGGGTTAGCGAAGTCGTCTGTGACGAACTACTTTTTAAGCTGAGCTCCAAAGGCTAGGAAGAACCCCACAATTGTAATTTCTCATACAAGAGTTTTACAGGCTTAGGAAAAGCTTCTATAGATGTCATAAAGTGTACAGATGTCTAAAGTGTTCCAGATGCTGAAAGAATCCCGAGGTGGTCAGACTATAGTGATCAACCACCTGGGGCAAAATGAGGTTAGAACTGTGTACAGGGGAAAATCATGTTGAACTGTATAGGTCATGACATGAGTTTTGTTCCACTTTTAATTTAAAAGAAAACCGCTAAATTTTACTTACTGGGCTGGCATCATGAGATTTAGATTTATTAAATATGATTTAAGCTACTATATATTGATGAGTTAGAGTGAGAGAAAAGGATATGGGGAAATAGGTGGCTATTTTAGTACATCAGTCAAGAGAGGATACTGGTACAAGGGAGTGCAGGAGAGATGAAGAAAAACGGACTTATTTGAGGGAAGTTTATGATGTGAATTGTGGGTTCTGTTGTCAGTGGGCTCTGGGGGAGGGAGGAGATGAGAGGAACACATGGTTTCTTCTGAGAAGAGCAGAGCAGATGGATCATGGGTTTGAAATGGGAAAGGGAAGAAACTGACTCAGGGATCAAAACTTTTTCTTACAGCATATTCATTTAGCTATTCATATGGTACTTCTAAGCTTAGATGTCAAGAAAGCAGTTGGATATATAGGTCTCATGCTCACAGAAAAGATTTACCCCGGAGATGTAAATTGGCCTCCTGATGGTTTCTGTGGCATTTAAAACCATTCAGGTGAGCAGACTCTCCAGGCAACGGAACCTAGACTGAAGAGAGAATCCAGCCCTTGATCTAGGCCTAAAAACCTTAACTTTCTACAGTCTGATAAAGCAGGCTATTCTAGCAAATTAGATGTACTAGACATGCTAGGGTATGCCAGCAAACAAGATTAAGATCAATAAGGTAGAAAAATAAAAGAGAGTATGAAGTCATGAAATCCAACAGTACTGTTTCCAAAGAAACAGTAACATTTTACCTTGTCAAGAGCTGCTGACAGGATTAAGTTTAAAATCAGGTAAAAAACTTTCTGAGGAAGATAGCATGTTGTATTCTGTTCCAAATATTTAGGAACAGAGACAAGCTCTCTGTATCATATTTAATAGAGTCAATTTTGGTATGCACAGAAAGGTCAGAAAAATAGAAGATGATTTCAGCAGCCAATCATTATGCAATGTCATAATGCACTACTCTTATTTGGGAAAAAAACAAATCACTGTTTTCAGGCAGCTGGTTGCCAGATCTAGTATTCCATTGTGATGGTGACTCTGCTGTACTCTGATCTATCCTGCAATTAATATTTCCTTCTAATTTGCTTCACTGTACCTCATGATTTTTTATTTACTTATTATATATTTCCTTAAGAACTTGACCAGTTGTGCAATGCATGTATGGCTGATCCCATAGCAATACTTAGCCCTTACTTTCTCTGTGAATTGTTGTTGTTCTTTAGTCGCTCACTCGGTGTCCAACTCTTTTGTGACCCTAGGGACTGTCATGCAGGCTCCTCTGTCCATGAAATTTCCCAGGTGCTTTGAAATTCCATTTCCATACTGGAATGGGTTGCCATTTATTTCTCAGAGGGATATTCCCAACCTGTGTCTCTTATGTCCCCTGCATTGTGAGGAGAGTTCTTTTTTTTTTTCTTTTTTGTGAGGAGAGTTCTTTACCGCTGAGCCACTTGGGAAGTCCCTCTCTGTCAATACCTCAATTTAAATTATGAGTCATGCCATGCAATATTTTCAGTTTATATTTTTTAGTACAAGGTAATCTCTGCTTTTCACATTTCTCATACTAAGTCACCTCACTTCAAATAATAAAGGTGGGATTCCACCGTAAAAAGCTTTTTGATATAAAAGGAATTTTTTCTTAGTCTTTTGAAAATGCTTCAGAAAACGTCAATCCTTGATGTGAACTATGGCTTTGGTTGTATGAAGTTTGAACATGGGAAGTAAATGAAAGTGATTAGGGAAAGTACTCTGAATGGATTAGTAAGATGAATTAGAAAAAAAAATTTTTTTGAGGTGTTTGTGATCTTATTAAGAAGAGCTTTTACTATAAGGAAATTGATGAAACTGATTTTCACTTTTACCAATGAGAATATTGGTACTGATGTACTAGTTAGAAGGTATTGCGTTTCACCTAACAACTTGAAGAAGTCCTTAATTGGTACTTCTGGGTTTCTACAGTAGTAAAATCTTTTTCTAAGATGCCTTCGTTGGATTCAGGTCTAAGTATGAGCGCCCTCTGGTGTTTATATCCAGTATATGTCATAAAATTGTACATTTTAACATTGGAACTTGATATCCTTCATGCATTAACTTAATCCCAATAGAGAGTGTGTAAAAGCAATGTTTACATGTTAAATGCATATGGGTGTTTATTTTGATTTAAATTCAGGCTGAGTTGCATTTTTACAGAAAAATAATTTCAATTTTTCAATTGAATAAAAGTGGCATTAATAATGTAGTTTTACTTAAGGAAACAGTTCATTTGGCCATGTGTTAATTTCCATGCATACTACCATTTTATTCAATCTGTTTATGGCATACAGTGGCAAATATCCAGTCTCATATACATACATTAATGTAACAACCATAGAAATCACCATTGTTTCCATAGAAACAAAGTTTGGAAGACTCACCCCTCAGCACTGGCTTATTTCCAGGTGTTTAGAAGAACTAAGTGGAAGACTGATGTGATATTTTTTGTCAAAAATATGATCAATAATGAAATGGATTAGTACGGTAAGGTAAATAATTAAACAAAAATCTGTGCTTATATTAACCTATTAGAGATTCATTGTGGAGGCCTTGGGTTCATGGCTTTAGCAAGCTCACCTAAGCCAGCTTCTCTGACTATATATGCAAAAACCATTCTGCTACTTCAGATGAAGAGGCAATGCAAAGGAAGACGAACGACTTTGTATTGATAAGGCACCAAGTGTATGGTAATATCTCACTGCTTTATTTTATCCTCACAAAGAGTCTTGTTATCTTCATTATATTGATGAGGAAATTAATTCAGTGAATGGTCAATAGGCTGTCATATCATATTACTAGTAACTAAAAGAGTTGGGGTTCAGTTTCCTCTCTGGCTGACTACTGCACTGAAATTACAGGACAGAATAGCAATTACCGGGAACCAGATAAGAGTTAGTTGAAAAATGTTTCTGCATTTTATAGAAAACAGTCGGATATAGTAAATGAAATACACAATACTAATGTTCCAGATGAAGGATTTACATGAAATAATTATTTTAAGAAAAACCATGGAGCCTACAGAAGAGAGGGGTAAAATAAAGAAGCTATCCACAGATAAACTTGAACTATTTTGAGACAGAAACCACAACAGTTCATCAAAGAGGGTTTTATACCTTCTCTATTTCCATCACCTTTCCCCAGATAGCTCAGTTGGTAAAGAATCCACCTGCAATGCAGGAGACCATGGTTCGATTCCTGGGCTGGGAAGATCCCCTGGAGAAGGGATACGCTACCCACTCCAGTATTCTTGGGCTTCCCTTGTGGGTCAGCTGGTAAAGAATCCACTTGCAATGCAGGAGACCTGGGTTCAATCCCTGGGTTGGGAAGATCCCCTGGAGAAGGGAAAGGCTACCCACTCCAGTATACTGGCCTAGAGAATTCCACGGACTGTATAGTCCATGGGATCACAAAGAGATGGACGCAACCGAGTGACTTTCACTTCCACTTTCTCTCTCATATACATGACTAAATATAATTGGGATGGGTTCTAAGTAATGGTTGTGAAGGAATAGGGGAAATTATTCATTACATGAATCATACAACAATTTAAAAGAATGAGATCCTGGGACTATTTAACATATATCCAATTTGGGAAACTTGAATCTAGATATCTGGAATGTGGCAATTCTATCTTAGCCTCACACTGAAATAGAAAAGGGAGTAGATGAGAGGATGTACAACATCGGCAATTATAGGAGAAATAAAAATCAAAATTACAATGAGATAATGCCTCAAACCAATCAGAATGGCCATCATCAAAAAGTCTACATACAATGAACACAGGAGAAAGTGTGGAGAAAAGGAAACCCTCCTAGAGTTTTGGGAATATAAATTCGTGCAGCCAATGTGGAGAACAGTATGGAGGTTCCTTAAGAAACCAAAAATAGAGCTACCATATTATCCAGCAAACCCACTCCTGGGCATATATCTTGAGAAAAACACACTTCAAAAGGATGTATGCACTCCACTGTTCACTGTTTACAATATCCAAGATATGGAAGCTACCTAAATGTCCACTGATAAGTGAATGGGTAAAGAAGAATTGCTACATATATACAACAGAATATTATTCAGTCATTAAAAAAAAAGAATGAAATAATACCATTTGTAGCATCATGGATGGACCTGGAGTTTATCATACAAATGAAGTAAGTCAGACAGAGAAAGGCAAATATGATACTGCTTATAAGATCTAAAACAAACAAACAAACAACAACAAAATGATACAAATGAACTTATTTACAAATCAGAAACAGGCTCACACTTAGAGAACAAGCTTATGGTTACCAATGGGAAAGGGTGGGAGGGATAGATGGGAAATTTGGGATTGACATGTACACACTACTATTTTAAAATAGATAACCAACAAGTATACCAAGTATACTGTATAGCATAGGGAACTCTGCTCAATAATCTGTAAGAACCTAAATGAGAAAAGAATTTGAAAAAGAACAGATACATGTAATGTATAACTAACTCACTTTGTTGTACACCTGAAATATTGTTAATCAACATTATTATTCCAATCACATTGTTATTCCAATGTGAAATAAACATTTTGAAAAGACAATAACAACAGCAAGAAAAGGGAGTAGCGTTCAGGACGTGTGTCTCTGGGATTAGCTCAGCCTACTGAGGTCCTCAGAAATCTGTTTCACTATTCTACCTTTAAAGTACCTTCATAGATACTCATTCCTCTGGATCAAAGCATGGGTGGATCTTAGAAGATACTTATTATCTTAAGGAAGCAGTTCAGAAGGATCGATATTAGAGCTGCTTTAAATTGTATTATTTATATATGTATATATATACATATATATATATAAATTCACACTTGTTTCTCTGTTAAGGAAATGGAGCTTAATATACATAGCATTCTTGCAAGTGCCTCAGCATAAAGAATAACATGCATTCTTATCATTTAAAATGTCTCGCTGATTTAGGAGCCCAGAGTAAGTCAAGAGACATGGCAGGCTGTTTTAGAAAATGAACTTTAGTTTTACAGCTTATAGTTGACATAAAAATTCTAGTGATCCTTTTCCTGTAAACTATTTAAAAAATATCTTCATTTTAAAGATGAGATTATTAACATATTGACTGAATAATTTTTGTGAAGTAACTATTTTTTCATAAACATGTGAAAACTAAAATTAAATAAACAGGTGGGGATTTTGAATGTAAAGACATTATTCAATGGAGAAAGAAAAATAAGTGATTATTTGTTATTTTAGCAATTGCTTTGATTATTTTGGCTTTTCACCAGTAGCTGGCATCACTCACTTCCTAAGGAGTTCTGCTCTATGGTTCCTTTTGTAAACTGTGGTGGGAGTTTAGTTGCTAAGTCCTCTCTGACTCTTGTGATCCCATGGGCTATAGCCTGCCAGGCTCCTCTGTCCTTGGGATTTTCCAGGCAAGAATACTGGAGTGAGTTGCCATTTCCTTCTCCACAGGATCTTCCAGACCCACGGATCGAACCCGAGTCTCCTGCCCTGCAGGCAGTTTGAGTACCGATGGAGCTACCATGGGACTGTACTATACTCCAGTTATTTATTTTAGGATATTTTAGACCATGAGGTTTTAACACTGGAACTAATGAGCAGGGATCTTGTATCCCCTTCTCACCCAGATGGTCACATGTTCTGTGGTTGGAAGGCAGAGGTACCTCTGATTCCATGGTGTTTCCTCTCACATAGCCATGAAAACCAGCACAGTTCTCTAAAGAGCCCCTGTCCTGTCAGCGTGTCTCCCAGTATGTTTCTTTCCCAATGTCTAAAAGTCAGGATCCAGAATCTACAAATTAATCCTTCTGTTCTCCAGGGCATGTGAGGTTTCTGTCTGCCCTTTCCTGATTTTATACATCTCTGTAAAGTGCTTCCAAGCTACAGGAGTAGAATAAATGTCCTGCCACTCAGAGAATCCTCACAGTCCAGCAGAATAGGCATTTCCTGGGAGCATTTTAGGAATTCAGCATCTGAGGCCCCAACCCATACCTGCAGAAACAGGATCTACATTTTAACATGATCCTCACGAGATTAATGTTAAGATTATAATCTGAGAAGCACTGGTAATGGACCCATGGAACAAGTATGTATAAATGTGTACTTTAATTCCAACAAACCCACTGGAAGGATTTCTTCATTGCCCTTTGTACCTCGATATTTTATTCAACCTTAATCTATCCTCTACACTCCCCTTCCAAGTTAGCTCAGTTACCTTCTTCAAACCATTTTCATACTTTGTTTCTTTTGGAAGATTTATCTCTTGAGCTGAATCCATTTATTGGATCTTAAAATTTGACTTGAGTCTTGAGTTATTTCAACCATTTAAATCCTATGTGTTTGGACCCATCTGTAGTCCCTGCCTCTCACCTGCGGATATTTTTGTGTATGTGATTATCTTTTATCCCCAGTGAATACAATTTGTGTTATAATTCCTTTTTCCCAATGATAATCTTATATAGGAATGACTCACTTTAGGGACGACATTGATAAACTACTATCTTAAGAATGTTTAGAATTTAGAATGCGATACAGTGTCAAAAAACAATATTTAATAAGCTTAAACTAGTATGAGTTTTTAGACATCAAACAAGGTATGGAACATTAACTTACAGATGTACCAAAAACATTCACATAATTTGATTATGCACTGCACTAGACTGATGTTGTCTAAAAAAAAAAAAATTCAAACAAGAATTCCCATGTCTTTTGCAGTGACTAGTTGAACTAAAGAAATATCAATAAAAAGTTCTTTTTAAACATCTTGGTATCAGGGAAAATCTGTTAATAAAATATTATCTTAAAAGGGATATCAAAGTATAATCTGTTTAGGATGAAAGTATAGTGGGTTTCTACATATCACAATTCAAAGGGAGAAAACAAAGATGCTACCCAGAGAAAGCATATTTCCAATAAGTTAATTAAAAATTAAAGATGAGTTATAACAATAAACTAAACTCTCAGTTTAAGTAGGGAAAGATCAACAATAAATTTTAAAACAGAAACAAGAAGGAATGAATTAAAAGATAAAACAGAAATCAGTGCAATAAATAAACCAGTAAGGGAAGAATGCTAGAATTGCTGATAACTGCAATCGATTATAGTTCTTTGAAATACTAGAGAATGATCATGCAAAAAGGTCTCAGGAAGGGGAAAGTAAACATATTAATAATATGAGCAATGATGTTAGTACAGACAATAGAATGTGGCATAGTAATGATGCTGAAGTTTTTAAAAAATAAAATGTGGTGTTATTTGTAATTTGACTTCAGTGACTATGTACCTCAAACTGAGCAAGGAGAATTACACCCCACATTTGCACAGAAGCAAATGCTCCAGGCTTCCTAAAGGTAGCAATCAGCAGAATTATGAGGAATTTCTTTTATGAGATTGAAGCATAATTCTGATCTGTATTTAGTCAGTCTGAGATGTCATAATGCAGTACAACAGGCTGAATGACTTAAACCACAGAAGTTTTAATTAAAATTACTTTTCTCACAGTTCTGAAGACCAGCAGTCTGAGGTCATGGTATAAGACGGTCCGTTTCTGGTTAGTGATCTCTTCCTCACTTGCAGATGGCCACCTTCTTACCATGTCCTCACACGGCCTTTCTTAGGTGCATGCTCACAGAGAGAGCTCTCTAGTGTCTCTCATAAAGCTATTTTTAGACCTCAGTTAACCTGAATCATCTCTTTAGAGGCCCAAACTCCGAATAGAGTGTTAGGGTCTGGGTGTTAGGTCTTCAACATATAAATGTTGGGGATACAATGCAGTTCTTAGTATTCCACTCCCGCCCTATTTCTCCCCCTTCATATCCTTCTCATATGCAAAGTACATTCATTCCATCCCAACGCCTCCAAAAGTCTGAATTCAGTTCAGCATCAAACCTAAAGTTAAAATCTCCTCTAAATTATTTTCTAAATTGGATGTGGGTAAGATTCGAGGGTGAATTCTCAGGTGAATTTCTCTCCTGTGATCCTGAGGGACCAGACTTGTGTTTTCAAAATGCAATGGTGGATAAGCATAAGATAGACATTCTCATTCTGAAAGGGAGAACTGTAAGAGAAAAAAAAAAAAAAAAAAAGCCCTGATGGATCCCAAATAAGTTCAAGACCTAATAAGGCTAATCCAATAGCTTTTTTCACAAATGTTATTGAAGTATAAATGCTTCATAATGTTGCATTATTTTCTGCTGCACAGTAAAGAGAATCAGCCATATATATACATACTTCCCCTCTTTTTTGGATCCCCTTCCCACTGAGGGCTTCCCTAGTGACTCAGAGGTTAAAGCATCTGCCTGAAATGCGGAGACCTGGGTTCGATCCCTTGGTTGGGAAGATCCCCTGGAGAAGCAAATGGCAACCCACTCCAGTATTCTTGCCTGGAGAATCCCATGGACGGAGGAGCCTGGTGGGCTACAGTCCATGGGATCGCAAAGAGTCGGACATGACTGAGCAACTTCACTTCCCACTGAGGTCACTGCAGAGCTCTAAGTAGAGTTCCCTGTGCTATACAGTAGTTTCTCATTAGTTATCTATTTTACACAGAGTAGTGTATATATGACGGCCTTGATCTCCCAATTCCATCTACCCCTCCATCCACCCCATGGTGTACATATATTTGTTCTCTGTGTCTTTATTTTTGCTTTGCAAACAGGTTCATCTGTACCATTTATCTAGATTCCACATGTATGCATTAATATATGGTATTTGCTTTTCTCTGACTTTCACTCTGTGCGGCAGTCTCCAGGTCAATCCATGTCTCTTCCAATGGCCTAATTTTGTTCCTTTTCATGACTGAGTGATATTCTATCATGTATATATGTACCACATCTTTCTTATCCATGTCTCTGTTGATGGACACTTACGTGGCTTCCATATCTTGGTTATGGGAAATAGTGCTGCTCCGATGAACATTGGGCCATGTTTATGAATTATGGTGGGTTTTTTTTTTTTTCTGAGTATATGGCCAGGAGTGGGATTTCTGAGTCATATGGCAACCCTGGGCTTCCCTGGTAAAAAAAAAATCCACCTGCAATGCAAGAGACCCCATTTCAACTTCTGGGTCAGGAAAATCCACTGGAGAAGGGATAGGCTACTCACTCCAGTATTCCTGGGCTTGCACGACTACTGACTCAGTAGGTAAAGAATCTGTTTGCAATGGGCGAGACTTGAGTTCAGTCCCTGGGTTAGGAAGATACCCTGGAGGAGGGCCGACAACCCACTCCAGTATTTTTGCCTGGAGAATCCTCATGGATGGAGGAGCCGGGTGGGCTGCAGTCCATAATGTCACAAAGAGTCAGACACCACTGGGTGACTAAGCACCTGTTAGCTAAACTAAAAAATATTCTTTCTTTCTTTTTTTTTCTTTCTTTCTTTTTTTTTAGGGAATCTACATACCGTTCCCCATAGTGGCTATATCAATTTATATTCCTGCCAACAGAGAAAGCTTTTAAGACTGGAGAATAATCCCCTTCGGTTTGACGCCCTGCCTTCCAGGCAAAATAAGCTGGCTCTGAGGGTCTGCTTTACCACTTTGGCTCTGCAGGGTGCTCTGTATAAGGATCACTTGGTTTGCTGAAATCTGAAATCGAGGAAGGGGAAATCTAGCCCCCAGGCCTGTGGAGGTAGAGGGAGTCATCATGATTTCTGAATCATCTCTGGGGTCATTCTTCCCCTTTCTTGAAGGATAAAGCATGTTTGTAGCACAATAGGTCTATTGCTCTGTTTTATTCCCTTTGGTCCAAACTGACAGTTTCTGCTAGTAAAATCCATCTCTATTCTTGATTTATGCTGAGGTGGTTGTTTAAATTTGTATCTGGAGTTCATACTAATCTCTTTATCAAAGAGTTGTTCAACCTCACCCTTAGTACTCTCTTGAGAACAAGATCTCTCTCTTTCTCTCTCTGTTTTGTTTTTTTGTTTTGTTTTGTTTTTGCAATATGGATAGGCTGAGAAATTTCCATATCTTTAAGTCATGGTTAATTTTTGCTAAATGATTATTTTTCAGTCCATCTCTTTCCTCTCAAATTTTACTCTGCACATTAGGAGGACACAGGAGACACGTGAAATATTTTGCTTGGAAATTTCCTCAGCCAACTACCCAATCGCATTTTTTAACATTATTGTTTTTCAGTTGCTCAGTTGTATGTGACTCTGAGATCCCATGGACCCTCTTCCTCAAATCACTGGAACACAATTAAGCCAAGTTCCTTGCCACTTTGTAAACGAAGTCACCTTTTCTCCATTTTCCAATAATCTGTCCTTGTTTTTGTCTGAAACCTCACCAGAATGTCCTGTAAGGCACCATTTCTACCAATGTCCTATGCATAATTACTTATATATTTGCTAATAAAATGAAGGTTTTCTCAAAAGTGCTTGTCTCCCTTCTGTGTTTTCAGCAAAATATGGATTTTAGAGTCCATATTTCTACCTACAGTGTCTTCAATGACAACCATGCTTTTTCTAGCATGCACCCAAATTCCTCCATTTTCTACCACCACCCACTTCCAAAGTCGCTTCTACACGTTTGTTACAACAGCATTCCAGTTTTAGGTCTCCAAATATGTATTCATCAGCTTGGAATACCACAACGTAAAACCATAAACTATGTGGCTTAAACAATAGAAATGTATTTTCTCACAGTTCTGAAGGCTGGAAGTCTGAGGAAGAATGCCAGTTTCTGGTGAGGGTCCTCTTTCTGACTTATAGGAAGTCTGCCTTTGCCCTCACAGGGCCTTTCCCTAGGTGTGTATGTGCAAACACACACACACACACTACATAGACATAAACACACTGACAGGGAGAGAGAGGGAGAGAGAGTTGAGGGGAGAGAAAAGAGAGTTCACTTTCTGGTATCTCTTCTTAGACATTAATCCTGTTGGATCAGGGCCCCATTCTCATGACTGTCTTTAAGCATTTTCTTATAGACTCTGTTTCCAAGTACAGTCATATTCAGAGGTTAGGACCTCAACATATGCATAACGAGAAGACAACTCTGTCTATACCATTATCTTATACACACTTTTTTACAGTATAGGAAGAAAGAAAAACTACTCAGTCACTTTTAAGGATAAAATATCTATTGTAACACAGATGGTGGAGATGGGTAGAGGTATATATTTTATTTAAAAATAAAAGAATGGTAAAAATGTAGACACTAAGTAATGGACACATAGTGGTTTTTACACCATTTAGTTTATTTCATATACATTTCAAATTCTGCAATAAAACTATTAAATATGCAGAAAGTAAAATCGGAGCTGAACAATGAAAGAAAACAAATATAGATCATTATTATTGTTGATTGACTCCTTCATGAAACTGACTCTGAAATGAATATTGGCATGGGGAAGATTTACTAGCAAATAATCTTGGGACCAACATCGGGGTGTGTGTGTGTATGTATGTGTGCATGCACACGCACACACACACACACACACACACACACACACACACACTCAGTTGCATCTGACCCCATGGATTGTGAACCCACGTCTCCTACATCTGTGGTATTGGCAAGCAGATTCTTTACCACTGATCCACCTGGGAAGCCCCGGTATCTATGGGTCAAAGAGAAAGTTTTTCAGAGAGAAACGAAGCTCTCTCAAGTACTTCTGAATTGCAGATTCAGGGGAGGTGATGGGGGCTCAGGAGCTAATTCTCTATCTCAGCCATCTTGTATTGGACTGAAATGCCCTAGTCTTTCTATTGTTGTTCAGTCGCTCAGTTGTGCCTGACTCTTTGTGACCCCATGGACTGCAGCACGCCAGGTTTCCCTGTCCTTCATCATCTCCCGGAGCTTGCTCAAACTCATGTCTATTGAGTCGATGATATCATCCAATCATCTTGTCCTCTGTCATCCCTTCCCATCCTGCCTTCAATCTTTCCCAGCATCGGGGTCTTTTCTAATGAGTTGGCTCTTTGCATCAGGTGGCCAAAGTATTGGAGCTTCAGCTTCAGCATCAGTCCTCCCAATGAATATTCAGGGTTGATTCCCTTTTGGATTGAACAAACTGATCTCCTTATAGTCCAAGGAACTCTCAAGAGTCTTCTCCAACACTACATTTCAAAAGTATCACAGTCTTTCTATGTTTGCCTCTGTTAGTCATTGATTTGGGGCTGCCTGGAAAAGTCATGACCTTGGGTGAGGTGGTTCAGCTGTTTGGCCAACCCCTGAAGGGGCCTGTAGACAAAGGCTACCCACTGACATCACTCCATACATCTGGGAAACATGTTTTTCCTTGAGAGAGGATTGGATGGCACACCTTCAGTTCCATCATAGTCTTTCTCTTTTGACCCACAATCCACTTCTTAAAATACTTTGGAAGAGCAGCTCCTACAGTATTCAAGAGATATCTCTTTCTGGAGTAAAGGCAGTCAATGAAACACACTCCCACTGTTAACGATGATGTTGGCATTGTAACACACTCATCATCTCCATCCTTCACTGCCTAATTCAGATGCCTCTCACCCTCAGATAACACCCCTCTGCTCTGGGCCTTGCATCACAGCCTGAATCAGATTCAGGACTGAATCTTCAGTCCTGAGACATTGAGCCCCAATTACCATGCCATTCTCAGAGTCTGAGACAGCCATGTCTGTTTAGCATCGCAATAGGATGTGGATGTACTGGAAGGAGTGCAAGTGAATTACGTAGGTATCAAATATATTATCCCTGCCCACATTTTTATAACACTTCATTCTCTTCATGATGTGTGTGTGTGTACTCAAGTGCTCAGTCATGTCTGATTCTGTGACTCCATGGACTCCAGGCAGCCAGGCTCCTCTGTCCATGGGATTTCCCAGAAGACAACACTGGAGTGGATTGTCATTTCCTCCTCCAGAGGATCTTCCTGGATGAAACTCATGTCTCCTGCATCCGGAGGCAGGTTCTTTACCACTGCACCACCTGGGAAGCCTTCTCTTCATTATAATTGGCATCAGTTCCACATATGAAGATAATACTTTCTTCTTTCCTATTTATCCTTGAACGTAGGGTACCTAAAGCACCCTCGAGGCACTATAGGTTTAAATGGGCCTTTCGTTATGTCTCTGGGTGAATGGGCTTCCCTGGTGGTTCAGCTGTAAAGAATCTGCCTCCCAATGCAGGAGACAGATGTGTGATCCCTGAATTAGGAATATCCTCTGGAGAAGGAACCAGCAACCCACTCCAGTATTCTTGCCTGGGAAATCCCATGGACAGAGTGGCCTGGTGGGCCATAGTCCATGGGATTACAAGAGTCGGTCATGACTTAGCAACTAACCCACCACCTCTACGGGGTGAACTGTCCCCACTCTGTGGCTTAAAACCTCTAAACCTAGATTTATGTGACAGAAAGCACTCATTCTCCAAGTGAACCAGGGGGAATGATCTCAAGTAGAGACACTCCTGCTTCCATCTCTTGGTTAAGGCGTTTCTACGGATACACCATACTTTGAAAAGTTTTTTATTCAACATGAACACTGAATTCTGGAACATGACTACCCAGTGTTGTAAAGTATCAATTCTGAGCTAGTATCTCATGTCTCAAAATGCTTTCAGTAAGTTGTTTCAATGCACTTTCAGACTAGTAGCTTCTCGGCAATTGATGTAAAGATACAGTCAATGGATCCTATGGTGTTGGACTTACTTCTACTCTTCCTTTTCTGAAAACTATGTGCCCTGGTCCTATGTGGTGTGGGATCTCATGTCAGTGAAATACTTTGCAAACCCTGAAACAGTGATGCTAGGTGGGATTCGAGAGGCAGGAGAGACAAATCCATACTTGGAAAATCCGTCAGTTCTTATAAGAATAAACCACTGGTCCTTTCAAGGTGAAAAAGGCTTATAATACACTCAACTTTCTAACATATGGCCAACTGGTTTTCTCAAGGAATCTTGCCATTTCAGGGTTTAGTATTTGCCTCTGTTGCTGCGAAGTCAAGATTTTTCAGGGTGTCAACCTTGATATAGTTAACCCATATGTCAGAGTCCCATTCTTACATGACAGATTGCTCTCTCTGGTATAGCCAATTGCTAGCCTTGGCCTTCAGTTTAAATTGAAAATAAATCTTAAAGCTAATACTCAATTTATCTGCCCTCTCCCTGTAGAAGGGTAGGAGATTAAAGACCATTTATAGCAAGGAGACATTTGACCTTCATTTCATACTTGGTGTAAAATTATTCATTAATTACTTCAGACTTCCATGATTTGGGTCTCCCCCCACTTCTAACATCTGTTCACTGTATACATATCCATCCAATGTCACTATATTTATAGTACAAATAAAAACATACTATTCATATTTGTGGTATGACACTACAATTAATGCATTTTTTCCCCAAGTTTTACCATCCAATTACTAACCAGTGGAAGTCAATCACCATCTGTTCTTCACTAACCACCAGTGATGGAGTACCCAATTTCACCTTGATATTAGGTGATTCAGGTATCTCAAACATTATCTCATTGTTTCTCAAACAACTTCTCAAACCACCTCCCATAGGTAAGTGTTTCTGGGCAATGGACCCTGAGTTGCAGATTACTGTGTAGAATGTTTATTAGGAAAAGGTTTTGGATTCAACATCCCTGGAAGAAATGGGCCAGAAGTAGAATTTGCAAAGTAAAAGGTTCAGTCAAGAGGCATGCCTAAATACCAGGCCAGATGAACCCAAGGAGACCCTTTGGAGCTAATGGCTTGGCTAGACTGTCCCATATTGGTCCAAAATAGCCTGGCCTCATATTCCTACCAATATCAGTCAGTTGATAAGCATCAACCTTTAGGCCTAGAAGGATTTTGTCTTTGACTGTAACTGAGCTGATCCTGAAGACTGTTTGTATCACGCCCAGGATCAGAATAAAGAGAAAAATATTTGAATGTTGAATATCCATATTTATCACAATCACATATGTATTTAGATATTAAAATCAGAAATCTGATATTCCAAATAAAAAATAGTGAAAACATAAGGCAGAAATCCTGCAAACCAGTATTTCATATCCCATTTCACTGAGAAAGTCAAGGTAGTATCACAGCAGCAAGCATGGTGCAATTCATCATTTTAATTAAAGAGAAAAGCAATGTGATCATCTTGGTTAATGACAAAAATAGCATTTGACATACATATTTATTATATATCCTAACAAGCAATCAAACAACTGAGTATCAAAAACAACAATATAATGACATTTATCAAAATTGATAAACTATATATTCAAGAGAAAACTGTAACATATATCTCTTCATGAAATATTATAAGCTTTTCCATTAAATTTTCAACAGTATTTAATATGTACTTGTGATAGCTTAGTTGGTAAAGAATCTACCTGCAATGCAGGAGACCCTGGTTCAATTCCTGGGTAGGGAAGATCCCCTGGAGAAGGGATAAACTATCCACTCTAGTATTCTTGGGCTTCTCTTATGGTTAGTTGATAAAGAATCCATCTGCCATGTGGGAGACCTGGGTTCAATACCAAAAGACACATTAAAATCTTAAAGAATAAAATGTTACTGAAGAATTTAAGAAATCCACTGCAAAAGAAGGTATCTTATTAATAGATTAAAAAATACACACAAATAAATACATTAATTACTCCCAAAGAGTCTATCAATTTAGTGCAAGCCCAAGAAGTGGGTTATTTATGAACTGATTCTAAAATATATATGAAATAATAAATGTAAAATGATTGCTATAAAATTATGCAAATTAAGGTCATATAAGAATATGTTTCTGATTCAGATAATAACATATGTGAAAATATATAGTATTGCTACATAAATATACTTATGAGTCAGTAAATACCAGAAATCTTCCATTTATATATATATATAGATAACGGATGTAGAGAACTGAATCATGTTGCTGTATATCTGAAACATTGAAAAAAGTATCTATCTATCCATAGATATATTGATACATATAGATGTATATCTATTAATCTATCTATATATATGTATATCAAAGAAATTATCAAATGCACATATAGACACACACACATATTTAAGTAGTCCATGTGTGAAAAAGTCATTGAATACATGAAATAAATTTTACCACTTTAGAATTTTTTAAACACACAAAATTCACAAAGCAATATAATCAGGAAAAAATAAACACATTCTATAAAGTACTATAAGAATGAGTGTCTGGAATACATCAAAATATTTGTAAGTAAAGTATATACATAAACAACAAATCAGTAAGAAAAATAGGACAAGGACATGAGCAAGCAAATGATAAAAAATAAAACATAAACAAAAGGAAATGTGTTCAGGGTATGAAAAAGGCAAGTTAAAACTATACAAATGGCATTATTCAATCATCAGATGAGAATAATTATAATCCTTGATAATATCAAATATCAACATTGATGGGAAAGTAAGTATTCTCAAAAGGAACTTGAGACAGTTTATATTTATAAACCACATGGGAGGACAACTTCACTGCATTTATTCATACATAAAATGCACTTTATTAAAAGATCACTTCCTTGTCTATATCTTAGAGAAATATTTATGCAGATATTCTACTTGTACTGCCAAGTTAGGGCTCCAAAATATATTACAAGTGAGACAGTGCATTGCAGAAAAAGATGTAAAGTATAACACCATTTAAGGAAAACTAATGAAGAAGTCAGAACCATAATTTTATAAAACCATATTGAAAAAAAAGACTCATAGCAAAATGATCAGAAAATTGGTAGTTTCTGGTTAATGGAATGAAGGAGATTTGGGAGTTAGAATACATAGAATTGGTTGTAATTTTTTAAGGCTATGGATTCATGTTTTATTTGTATAATTAAAAAATATAAGGCAATGTCCATAACAAGGAAGAAAGACAGCAAAGAAATAGACCTCCTAGGATTTGAGAGAGTGGTAAATTTTAGGTTAATAATGAGAGCAATAAAATCTGGAATAAGAAATAAGTCCTTAAAATGAACAGGATAGGCCAAAGGGATTTAAGGCTTACACAGAGAGAAGTAGAATTGCTAACAGAACATAAACTACTTAGAAGCCAAAGGAACAGGAAAGAATGTTGATTGTTAAGTGTTTGAATTTGGGAATATCTCTTAATATATACTAAGAAAATATTAATTTATATAATACCCTTAGTCTAATTGTTATCAACTAATTAAGACATAGATGAAAACAACTTTGATCTAGGTGTGAATGTCTCCTACATACATCTGAAACATTGAATATGTTAGTATATGCATTGTATTTAAAAATCATCTGTTCATGATTTGTATCTTGAGTCTCATGCTGTGAATGAGGGATGTGATTTCCTCTAAATTCTACAATAAACATTTGCAGCAATAAAAGTTTAATTCTACACTTCTGATACATGGGAAAATACTTTGGATGATGTGGAAAGACTGATATAAATAAAGTGAACAGTAACATTTGATATTTAAGGAAATTTTAGCAATTAAATAAACATGCAAAAAATATGGACAGAAAGTTATTTCCTCTTATTTTTCAGTGAACACATATCTGTATCCTAAATTAATTTCCAAGTATAGATCTTGTGCTAAATCCTGACAGAAAAAAATAGAAGCCTCCTTTCCATCATATGCTCTATAAGTAATGATATACTCTAAATGTTAGTATCAATCAATGGATTTTCAGTCTCCTCAATATCCCTTATGTTGTGAAAATAAAAACCACACTAGGAAAATGGTTCACAATTAATGACATAAAAATCATAGAAAAATGTGAAACTCATTATTTTAGATGTATTGAGCAGCACACTATCTTAACAAGCTCTTAGAAGAAAAGATAATAGCCTTGTCCTTCCAATATAAAAACTGAATTTACCTTCTTTTGATCTTAAACTGCAAGAGGCAGGGTTGTTAATAAAGGACACTTCATGAAGCAGAAATATCAATAGTGAAGTCTGACTGTGATACATTGAAATTCTAGGTATGATATCAGCCCCAAGTGAATGTAGAGAAATTTGCCTATCTAGGGGGTGCTGTTAAACCAGTAACCATTCTTATTTTATCTTCCAAAACTGAATACAAGAAATTTTTGTAATTGCAATTACTTTTTTATTCTAAACTATGTCTATTTTTGGAGAAGGCAATGGCAACCCACTCCAGTGTTCTTGCCTGGAGAATCCCAGGGACGGGGGAGCCTGGTGGGCTGCCGTCTATGGGGTCACACAGAGTCGGACACGACTGAAGCGAGTTAGCAGCAGCAGCATGTGTATTTTTGCTCTCTCAGGATACAATATAATCCTGAGATATTGTTGTGTATATAATATATTATATATATAAAATATTTCCCATTTCATACAATTGAACATATAGTTATTATCCTGCATACAGACTTTTGTTTTTCCCCAAAATGATGTAGCTTTTTAGGGTCAGAAGTTTTATATAATTATTTCCATATAGAATCTATGAGTCCATATGCTCAGTAAGTATTCATGAAAGTGAAAGTCACTCAGTCGTGTCCAACTCTTTGCAACCCCATGACTATCTAGTCCATGGAATTCTTCAGGACAGAATACTGGAGTGGGTGGCTTTTCCCTTCTCTAGGGGATCTTTCCAAGCCAGGGAGTGAACCCAGGTCTCCTGCATTGCAGGCAGATTCTTTACCAGCTGAACCACAAGGGAAGCCCAGCAATACTGGGATGGGTAGCCTCCCTTCTCCAGGGGAACTTCCTTACCCTGGAATTAAACTGGGGTCTCCTGCATTGCAGGCAGATTCTTTACCAACTGAAGTATCAAGGAAGCCTGTAATTATTCATAATAAATGCTAAAAATCATGGTTTAATTGACCTGAAAAGGGTTATGAAATAATACTTCTATTTTCTTTTCAGTGAAAAACCTGAGGCCAAAAAGGTTTAGATATTTGCCCAAGATTAGTTTGTAATCTGATTAATTATACTCTTATCAAAATAAAATTCAAATAAATTGTACCTTGTACTTCAGACAATTCAAAAGTACCACGTTTCACGGAATATCTACTGAAATGTCCAAATTCATCATGTATCAAAGATTTTTATCTCATGAAGGATCAATTAAACATCTAAATTTTTTGAGATCAGAATTTGAGGCAAAAATCCCTGATAATTCTCATTAAACTAATAACACTCAGAAACAACATTATTTTTTACATCCAATCCATCTATATCTTAATATAATTGTAATGAGTACACCTTGCAATATCATCTCATAGGGAAATACCCACTTTTTTTTCAATTCTATTTTGCTCAAGAAGGATAATTTTTCTTGTAGATTCTTGTCAATGTATCAAATTGTCTGTCAATATATCAAAAGTCTGTCATTAAGCCACTGCTGGGCAAAAATCCCCCTAAAACTCAGTGGCATTTAACAAATATGTTGTTTTCTCTTTCACACTCACAGATTGTGAGTGAGTTGGCACATCTCAGCTTTGGGCTGAGGTTGTAAGTCCTCAGGGAGGGCTCAATTCAAGCTAGAGTCCTGTAGTTTGGGTTGGAAGTCTCTGCTGTATGTTTTACGTATGATCAGTGGGAAACTGTAAAAGAAAAAATAGCAAGGCAAGGAAGACTAAATAAAAGGAAGACAAGGAAGACAAAATAAAAAGTCAAGGAAAGCTTTAACCACACTGTACTAGAGGACAGATTGATTTATAGCCAAGAGTCAGGGTGAGGAGTCAATGAATGAAAAGCTACTAAGAGAAACTTGGTTAAGTATCAAGGGTGACTGAAGAGAAGAACTTTATTATATATCAAGGGTGGGAGAAGAGCATGAATGACTATCCAGGGTGATGGGCTTCTTGATCACCTGCCTTAGGCTGATAGTTTAATAAAGCCAGGCTCAGCAGGCCAAGGCCAAGGAGAAGGTCTACTGAACTAAGGGCTTAAAGAAGACTGAGTAAGTTTGGGTCAAGGATGAATTCCTTGTCAGGGCTCAAGTAAAGTTCCTGCTACCCTCAGAGTGTGTGCTTCTCAAGACAGAGGTAGAAATACAGGAAGACAGGCTCCATTGCACAAGCACCTTGCAAGCCTTTGCTTACATCAGGTCTGCTACCATCCCACTGGCCAGAGCTGGTCACATGGCCGAACCATCTATGGAGCCTGGAAATACTATTCACAACAAGAGGTGGAAGGGAATGAATATTTGCAGAAATATAGCCCATACTACCACGGGGTACAATCCCTCACTCTCTATTCAGAGAAACTTCTGAGTCTAGGGCTTTTTGGTGGTAGAACAAACAGAGCAGGTAAATTCAAGAACAATGTCACTGATCTCTTCTCCCTTCTCCCCTCTCTTTCAAACACGTCCCTTCATACTTTGCTCTGTAGCCTGGAAATTTTCTCACATCTACTAAGTTTTACTTAGGTTAGAGAATAGAAGAAGTCATTCTTCCAACTGCTTCTTAATTAGTCCATTGGGCTTTAAGTAATTTATTTTTATTTTGAGAGCAAAGGGGAATAAGAAATATAAAATGATATACCCACAGATTAATACAGACCTAGGTATTATAGGGCAATATAAACAATTTTAAGGGACTGATAAGAAAAAGAATGTAAAATTATGAACATAAAAACAGGCAGGAAAATAAATGCTTATGTAAAATGACTAAAGATATCATGACAAATATTTAAAATTTGAAAATCTCAAAAAGGTTATAAAACAATGAATTATCTGCCTCTATAAGTCAAACACCTCTATAAGTTTTCCTAAGTATTTGCATAATTTTTGATCATTTCTCCACATAGCAATATTCTAATTATCTATAAAAAGAATAGACATATTAGTCAACATTTAATCTTGAATGTAGTTAAGAAAATAACCTTTCATCTTCACAACTCATGACACCTTTATGTAAAGTTTTAGAATTTGTGTCAAAAACTGGTTTTAGCAAATACCTTTCATATACAAGCTATAAGATTTGGGGGTTTTATTCAATAATTTTATGATAGGAGAGGGTTTCAATTTTCATAGGCATCTATGAGAATTAAATCTTCTTGTTGTAATTTTATATGATGTATGTGTGTGTATGACTTATACTTGAGCAAACGCTCCTCTTTGGGGTCCAAACATATAACCTTTGTCTTTGCTCTTTTTGTCATGGTACTGGTTGAGTCCATATAGCAAGCTTTTAGAGTATTTCTAAAATGCATTCATATAGTAGGTGCTTAGCAATAACTTTCATGTACAAGGTGCCAAAGAAGAAAATGTCCTCCCCATTACAAACCTCTTTCCACAAAATTCGCAGATAGATGCCTCATCCAAATGTATAAATCTTGAATTTGGAGGCATAATACAGATTCTGGGGAAAAGAAGAGGGTAAGAATAGAGATGGGAGTTGAGGAAGAATCTCACAAAATTTACTTAACTGCCTTTCAACCCAGGAAAGCACCAGGAATGCTGGTCACACATTTGTCCTTCCATGGGGCATGTAGATTAGCTGAAGGAGGGCAAGAGTGTTGGGTTGGATTAGTCTACCCATGCAAGTCAATATCCCGAGAGGGGAGACAGAAGAATCATTTCCCCTTAGGAAACACATGGAGCTATTTTCACACAGAGCAATAAGTATAGCCTCAAATACGAGAGTTATTGAATAAAGACACAGGCACATTTAGGAGTTCCCTATCATGAATAGTGCTTCCCTGGTGGCTCAGATGGTAAGGAATGCCTGCAATGCAGGAGACACCAGTTCCACCAACCTCCTGAGTTGGGAAGTTCTCCTGGACAAGGGAATGGCTACCCACTCCAATATTCTTGCCTGGAGAATTCCATGGACAGAGGAGCCTGGTGGGCTACAGTCCCTGGAACTGCAAAGAATCAGACATGACTGGGCGAATAACACTTTTCACTTTCACTGTATGAACACATGAGCACTGAAGCCGCACCCTCTCTGAGTCACGGTCACCAAGTACAGTGGCATGCATGTGGTCAGCTCTCAAGTCTCATGTTATGTTTCTAAGTACATTCTTGTTTCATCCCCTGTTTTTTTTCCTTTAGATGCAAGGCTTAGTTTAGTTAGATCAGTGAGTTTTCATTTCATCTATGACAGTGGCCACACCAATTTCTGATTTCCCTATGATTTCTAGACCTCTGCTACCTCTCTTTCTCACTTATTAGTTTTTAGAATTTCTGGTTGTTATGACCTTTTTGGTCTTATTGTGAGATTAAGTATCTTCCTCCACTTCATGGCAAATCTGGATCCCTTAAGTCATCCCAGAAGGCAGATCACCCCAGGTGCCCTTTTGGTACATGTATTTAATAATCCCCCAAAGAAAAGTTATTCCAAGTTCTCTGAGTCTTTCTCATACTCTTCAACAAAGAGTACAGAAATGCTACTTATATCACTCAACATATATGATAATTATAACTATAAAATGCTTGGAATTTTAAAATTCCATACTTGTTTCCATGACAAATTGAAATAAGAGAGACAGTAATACTTCAAGGTCCAACTCCATTTTTAAAAATAGGCTTGAAGTTATTCCTTGATGTGTTCATTTTACCCGACACTCGTAAAACATATTAGCATATGGTATTCCAGCACTATGAGGACAGACACTAAAAATGAATTCATTGTCATCATTTGACCCTCTTCCAACTTGAAATCTTCTTTGTGTTTACTATTCAAGGTGTTTTTACATCCTTAACTTATTCATTGACAAATTCAGTATTGATTCAGGTAGTGCTGTATGATCTGGATAATAGTTGTCCAAAATATATTATCTCCTTTCCCCTAGGCACAGACTGAGCCTTTCATTTAGGCATTGCCATGTAACTAAATTTTATACTAATGCATTCAAATAAATGTTATGCAGTCCAGTTGCTAATCTGGTGAACGAAAAACTTCCAGTACGCTCTGTCATGCTCTTTCATTCATCTGACCGACATGACGATGCCTTTGTGGTCATGGGAAGACACAGATTGAAGATTTCAAAGAAGAAAAAATCTTCTTTTGTGCTTGAATCATTATGTTTGGATTTCCTTTACAACATGTCAACTTATCTTTTAAGTATTCCAACATTAAATAAACAAGTAAAATGAGGTAATTCCACAAAACAATAGGTATTCAAGTATAAGTTGCTTATTCCAATATCCTAATTGTCATGGATCATTGGGAAAAGCCCATAACTGTGTAATAGACCCTGGCAGAATGTTGGATATGAGCCATTATCTAAAGGCTATAGGGTTCTACTAACTGACAGGGTTTATAAATGATACCACATAAAAATCAGAATGGAGACAGTAGGTCAGTATCTTCTACCTGCTCAGATCTGTCATTTCTGAAAATGGCAACTGCATATTCTCCTCATCTCATATATAAATTTACCTGTTTACTGGGAAGGGATCTCAAACTTAAAATCTCTTGGGAAGGAAGTAAGATAGGACTGGGCAGAGGGAGAAGTTGACTTGAAAAATATTTTCACCAGAATTCTGCACTGAGCACATGAAAATGAATCAACTGAGGCAAGTAAATCAGGTTTCTCCATCTCTCCAAGACCGGTCTTTGGCTGTGGGCTGCCCATTGCTCTAGAAAGTTCACTTCTGCTCATGGTGAAAAGGCTCAGTTGATATCTGTTGACTGACAATGCTTCCAGTCACTGAAGGAATAAGTGCTTCATGAATATCTCAGGGCCATGAGGGGACATGAGTAGCTCAACAATGCCTTAGAGCATCCATTATCAAAGCGGGGGGGTGGGGGGTGTCACTGACTTGGTTGAGAAAATGTTTAAGGGGAGCCCAAACTGACACTGATGTTTATTCCTGCCAAATATGTTGCCATGATCTTTATGAGTAGCTGTAATACTTAATTATAATTTCAGTATTTAATTCAGAAAAGGCTTCAGCCAGAAGGAAGAGAAATCATATTCACAAGCTGCATTAATAAGTGGTAGAAACTATTTCCTAGGACAGAATACAAATGGTGAGTACAAGCCCAAGGGAGAAAAGGCTATAAGTCTGAGAATGTCTTGTAAGACCGTGGCTATCACAGGTCAACTAACAACCTAGAACAGATATTCAGGATGTTCAGTTTGTATTTATTGACTGAAAAATAAGTCGGTTTAGGCTTTGTGTAGTAACTGTGGTCACCAATGTATGCTCAGGGCTTATCACAATTACTAGTACAGAGTAGACTGTGAAAATAAGGTGAAGTAAATTTTAGGTTTATGATTTGTTTTTATTGAACAATGCTATATTTATAAAAAATATAATTGATGCATATGGACCCATAAAATGAATATCATTTAAAATATGCAAAAGAACTTTTCTAGAAATCACATCTTTTATTTTGGTCTACATTTTGCCAGTCAGCTTTTTTTACTGCCATATTTTGCTGTGCTAACAAGCAGTCCCAGCATTTCAGTGACTTATATATAGGTTTTATTGTTGCCTCTGAGTAGGTTATAACTCTGTTGTGTAGCTACAAACCCGAAACTAGACTGCATAAATAGTCCCTAAATTAATCTTGTGATGTGATTCTTCTGAGGAGAGGGACAGACCAAGGGCAGAGACATGTGATGGCCCCTAAAGCACGTGTGGGTGAAGCACATATAATTTTCACACATACCCCACTGATCACAAAGAGTCACATATCGATGGTATGGAATGTTAGATTCCTCCCATAGGAAGCACTGTATATCATATGACAGTGGGCAGGGATATGTAAGCATCTAATACCTGAGGAAAGGAGAATTTGAAACAGTTTGTTTACCAATAATTAAAAAGCAGACTTCCATAAATCTCTGTAAAAATTAAGCAAAAATGGCTTTTCTGTCAGGTATAAGTCATTGAATATTTTACATTTGTCCTTCAAACTCAAAAGAAACTATTCAAGATAATGCATATGAACCAAAGGTCTTGCAATTGACTTCATAGGAAAGCTTACTTAAAGCTTCGAGTTTTCTTTTTGTGCTTGAGGTCAAAAATTGAATGAACTGAGAGATACAGATTCCTTGTAGGGCTCTGAAACACATGCTATATGGATTTTATAAACACAGAAGATGTTAAAGTGCTTTTCCCACTTTTCTATTAGATCAAAAACATAGAGCTCCTATGACTTCTGTTCCATCAAAATCTACTGAAAAAAACATAAGTTAAATGCTATGGCACCAAAAACTATCCTTTGGATAGATAAGGAGAAAGTCTGAAATACAGGAAGTCAGATATCTCTATAAAAATAATATCAATGATAGTGACACATGTTTTCATTCAGGAGAAAATCCTGAATATTAGGATTCAGAGCTGGAAGAGAATGTTCTTTCCCTGTATACAACTTTGTGCATTTTCAGGACTGCTCTCTATACTTATATTCCTGTTCAAAACATTCAAGCAAACAAACAAAACAGTTGAATACCTCTGGTGAATTACACACTTCAAAACTTTCCTCTTCGTATCTCCCCATCTTTCTGTTTATTTTACCTTTATTGTTAGATAACCAAGAATGAATATTTAGCTTAGCAATCAGTTGCATTTCTTATTAAAATGCTACCAAAATAAATGCTTTTTGATTTTGTCTGTGTTCTTTTCCTCTGTATCTTTTAGGTATTTTCCTAAAATTATTCTATTTCACAAGTATTTTCAGATAGCTCGTGGCTGATTAGTACAATCTATCCTAAAATTCAAGAGATTGGAAATGATTTTCAAAGAGGTACTCCTGAATGAATGTAAATAGTGTGGCAAAATGAAAGGAAAAGGTACATTCTAAGGAAGGTGATTTATTGCCAAAGTACAAATGTAAACTGAACGTGATCAGACTTGAGAAAAATATAGCTGCTATTTCATAATACACAGAGATGACTTGCTGTGATGCCATTCTGCAAATCTAAAATAACTGGTACACCCAATATTTACTGGCATTCTTCCACTCTCTCTAGCTTTGTAAACGCACAATTTTCCCATTCCATATCATTCTACTAAGTGGCTGGAGATTCAAGTAATAATTTCCTCTTCCAACATGTGCATTCATATATGATTAAACAAAAATTATAATGATATAGTTTCAGACTGATATTTGAAAACAACCAAAAAGAACAATGGGGTTTACAGTTATCGCCATTATTGTTTGTGGTCATGTATTTAAAGCTTGCCAAGGGGAATTTTTCTGCAAGCCAGTTTTGCCTACGCATGAAATCTTTTGGTTGCCTAGTTAGGATTATGGAATTATCACTGGCTCTATGTATACAGGAACTGAAAATGTTCTAAAATAAAAGCGCTCCCTTTTGCTCTTAGCATGTTGTTACTACAGAGTCAATATGACATGTACACACCGCCATATTTAAAATGGATAACCAACAAGGACCTACTGTATAGCACAGGGAACTCTGCTCAAAATTATGTAATAACCTAAATGGGAAAGACTTTGAAAAAAGAATAGATGCATGTATATGTCATAACTGAATCACTCTTTTGCACACCTGAAACTATCACATTGTTAATCAACTATATTCTAATATAAAACATAAAGTTAAATATTTTAATAGTCATCAACTACATAGATATGATTAAAATTATACTTTCTCAACAAAAATGTATGTTACTGAACATGTTTGAATAATTCATACAAAATCCAATCATATTCACTAAAAATTAGAAAATCACATTAACATTTGCTGCATAACAAATCTTTGTGGCTTAATTATGCAGGCAGCTTAAAGCAACAACCACTTATCTAGGTCATGAATGTTGGTAAAAAGTTTCTTCCATGGTAAAGTAGGGGCTCTTCGTTCCTCTAGTCTGTATTACACCTAGCTGATGGTGGTCAGAGCTGTTTAAATTCTGTGGTCTGCTGTGGGTGGCTGCTTTTACATGACTCAGCTGAGATGGCATATGTCTTCCCCATCACCAAAATTATATATTTTTATAATTCTACATGGAAGAATTGGCGGGACCCCTCCTCTCTACAAGAGCAGCAAGGGGACAAGCGCATAAGTTCAAGTATGTTTTATTTGTGTCATCTTTGCTACTGACCAATGGACATACTTGGTCACATGTCCAAGAATCAGAGTGGATGGGGGCTTCTGAAGGAGTGGGTAGATAAAGATGTGAATAAATGGCGACTCTGAGTACTGCAATCTACCACAGGTTTACAATCCATATCATTGTCAGATTGTAGTTTCCTTCCTTTCTTCTTCTCTTTCCTTCTTTCTTTCTTTTCTTGCTCCCTTCCTTTCTTCCTTCCTTCATTTTTCCTTTTATTTTATTTTCTGATATACCATAAATTTATCTGGCTTCTTTAATAATTTAATCCTAGTGTTTGATTTGCCATGTAAATTTTTATTTCCCTTATGATCAAAATACTAAGATTTCAACCAATGAAACATTTTTTTGTACTTTTCCCTTTAGTTAACTTTATGTATAGCATTCAATTTACATCTCTGTATCAGAAAATGGCTTATTTTGAATAAGTTCTTTATACATGACATGGGTACAAGCATGACTTTTCCCAAATTGGCATGTAAGAAATAAATCCTATAACTATCTCCCACTGGGAACCATTAAGCTGCTATAACAGTAGTTCAGAGTCAGCTTTCTTGCTTGTAATATTAAAGATCACCCTTGATTCCCCGAGGAATAGCTTAAGTTGGGTACAATCTCTCACTTGGCAACCATAAGTAGCAGCTTTTAGCAAAAATATTTTGAAAAGCACTCTCCAATATACCCTGCCCTCCTAATACCATATGGACTACAGCTCTTATCACTAACTGTGTCAATACATAATTAACCTAATAAGTGGTAATTACAGGGAAGAAATGTACAGAAATATGGTATGGATTCAAACATTTGGATAAAAGTATATGTGAGTGCTCAGTCACTTGTGTCTGACTCTGCAACGCTATGGACTGTAGCCTGCCAGACTCTTCTGTCCATGGGATTTCCCAGGCAAGAGTACTGGAGTGGGCTGCCATTTCCTTACCCATTAATAAAAATATACTGATTTTTAAACACTGAAATAACAAAAGAAAATGAAATAGGAAAACCTTCACACTAAGTTTATTCAAAAGGAACATTGAAAAAAATCAAGACTTGTCAAAATATTACTTTTCAATAATTTATCTGTTCTCATCACCAAACAATATCAAACAACTAAATACTAAATTTTGATTCACTTTAGTTCAGTTCAGTTCAGTCGCTCAGTTGTGTCCAACTCTTTGCAACCCCATGGACTGCAGCATGCCAGGTGTCCCTATTAATCACCAACTCCCAGAGCTTGCTCAAACTCATGTCCATTGAGTTGGTGATACCATTCAACTATCTCATCCTCTGTCACCACCTTCTTCTCCTGCCTTCAATCTTTTCCAGCATCAGGTTCTTCTCCAGTGAGTCAGTTCTTTGCATCAGGTGACCAAAGTATTGGAGTTTTAGCTTCAGCAACACTCCTTCCAATGAGTATTCAGGACTTATTTCCTTTAGGATGGACTAGTTGGATCTCCTTGCAGACTAAGAGACTCTCAAGAGTCTTCTCCAACACCACAGTTCAAAAGCATCAATTCTTCAGAGCTTAACTTTCTTTATAGTCCACTCTCACATCCATACATGACCACTGGAAAAACCAGAGCTTTAACTAGACAGACCTTTGTTGGCAAAGTAATGTCTCTGCTTTTAAATATGCTGTCTAGGTTGATCATAGCATTTCTTCTAAGAAGCAAGCATCTTTTAATTTCATGGCTGCAGTCATCATCTGCAGTGATTTTGGAGTCCCCCAAAATAAAGTATCTCACTGTCTCCATTGTTCCCCATCTATTTGCCATGAAGTGATGTGACTGGATGCCATGATCTTAGTTTTCTAAATGTTGAATTTCAAGCCAACTTTTTCACTCTCCTCTTTCACTTTCATTAAGAGGCTCTTTAGTTCTTCTTCACTGTCTGCCATAAGGGTATGTCATCTGCATATCTGAGGTTATTTTTCTCCCAGCAATCTTGAGTACATGTTGCCCTTCATCTAGCCTGGCATTTCACATGATATACTCTGCATATAAGTTAAATAAGCAGGGTGACAATATGCAGCCTTGACATACTCCTTTCCCGATTTGGAACCAGTCTGTTGTTCCATGTCCAGTTTTAATTGTTGCTTCTTGACCTGCATATAGATTTCTCAGGAGGCAGGTCAGGTGATCTGGTATTCCCATCTCTTTCAGAATTTTCCACAGTTTGTTGTGATCCACACAGTCAAGGCTTTGGCACAGTTAATAAAGCAGAACCAGATGTTTTACTGGAACTCTCTTGCTTATTCCATGATCCAGCAGATGTTGGCAATTTGATCTCTGATTCCTCTGACTTTTCTAAAGCCAACTTGAACATCTGAAAGCTCACAGTTGATGTTCTGTTGAAGCCTGGCTTGGAGAATTTTGAGCATTATTTTCCTAGCGTCGAGATGAGTGCAATTGTGCAGCAGTTTGAACATTTTTTGGCATTCCTTTCTTTGGGATTGGAATGAAAACTGAACTTTTCCAGTCCTGTAGCCACTGCTGAGTTTTCCATATTTGCTGGCATATTTAGTGCAGCACTTTCACAGCATCATCTTTTAGGATTTGAAATTGCTCAACTGGAATTCCATCACCTCCCCTAGCTTTGTTCATAGTGATGCTTCCTAAAGCCAACTTGACTTCACATACCAGGATGTCTGGCTTTAGGTGAGTGATCACACCATCATGGTTATCTTGGTCATTAAGATCTTTTTGCATAGTTCTGTATATTCTTGCCACCTCTTCTTAATATCTTCTGCTTCCGTCAAGTCCATCATGTCTGTCCTTTATTGTGCCCATATTTGCATGAAATGTTCCCTTGGTATCTCTAATTCTCTTGAAGATATGTCTAGTCTTTCCCATACTATTGTCTGATTAGGCAGGTTTTTAGATGTATCTATACAACTGTGCCATAAGAGGTATTGTGGATATGAGAGAGATAACATTGCCGATTAATTAATTTTTCTCATTTATTTCTTGAAAATTATGTCACATTTAAAAAAAATAGTTCTAAGATATTCACTCTGTATTATTTGTCATCTTCTTCAACCGATTTTCCATAAATTGTTAGTCATTCATGTCCAACTCTTTGTGACCCCATGAACTGTAGCCCCCATACTCTCTGTCCATGGGATTCTCCAGGCAAGAATACTAGAGTGGGTTGCCATTTCCTTCTCCTGGGTATCTTCCTGACCCAGGGATAGAACCCAGGTCTCTCACATTGCAGGCAGATTCTTTATCGTCTGAGCCACCAGGGAAGCCAGATTTTCCATAAGGCAAAGACAATTCAATGAGAAAAGGATGCCTTTTATTCAACAAATGATACTAGGAAAATTAGATATCCTCATTCAAAAAGATGGATTTATCACTTATATTGTACAAATTTTTAAATTCAAAATGAATCATACTCCAAAGTGTAATATCTAAAAGAATAAAACTTTTAGAAGAAAGCACAAGAAAAAAACATGTGTGGCCTTAGGTTAGGCAAAAATTTCTGGGATACAGTCTCCAAAGCACAAATCATGTTAAAAATAATAATAATATGGAATTTTTCAGATTTAAATAAAACACAACTTTTGTACTTCAAAACACACCATTAAGAAAACTAAAATTTCAGAAAAAAATTTTGTAAATCATATTTTGTTTAATTTTCAAAATATGTAGAGAAATCTTACAATGGTCAGAAGAGAAACTCCAATTAAAATGAGCAAAATTTTGAAGAGATATTTCACCAAATATATGGATAATAGTCACATGAAAAAAATGATCATGCTAAAAATCATTAATCATTAGAGGAATTAAAATTAAAACTACATTAGTATACCATTTCTTATCACTAGAATTGTTGTAATAAAAAAGATAGAAAACACAAGCAGTTGACATATATATGGCAAACTGGAACAACCTACATCGCTAGTGGGAATATAAACTAGTGCAGTGACTTTAAAAAACAGTACGGCAATTTATTTTTTTTTAATTAATAAGTGTACAATATGAAAAAGTGATTCCAGGAATTTCCTTTGTGGTCTAATGTCTAAGATTCTGAGCTCCTAATGCAGGGAGCATTAACTCAATCCCTGGTCAGGGGCCTAGGTCCCACAGGACTTCCCCGGCGGCTCAGACGGTAAAGAATCTACCAGCAATGCGGGAGACCCGGATTGGATCTCTGGGTCAGGAAGATCCCCTGGAGAAGGAAATGGCAATCCACTCCAGTGTTCTTGCCTGGAGAATCCCAAGGACAGGGGAGCCTGGTAGGCTACCGTCCATGAGGTTCCAAAGAGTTAGACATGACTGAGCAACTAACACTTTAACTTCACACCTAAGAGTTCACATG
The DNA here is from genome assembly GCF_963930625.1 of Muntiacus reevesi. Taxonomy (NCBI): domain Eukaryota; kingdom Metazoa; phylum Chordata; class Mammalia; order Artiodactyla; family Cervidae; genus Muntiacus; species Muntiacus reevesi. Next base: position 20,259,799 of record NC_089262.1, on the reverse strand, counting down.
TCCCAGTTATAACTGTCCCTTGTGCCACAAGTAAGACCCAGCACAGCCAAACAAATAAATATTTAAAAAGAAAAAGTGATTCCATTCCTAGAAATATATCCAAAAGAATGAAAACGTATGTCCACGCAAAGGCTTGTACTTATTCAGCAGCATTATTTATAATTGCAGAAAGTGGAAACTATCCAAATGCTTATCAACTGGTGAATGGATAGATAGAATATGGCATACAGAAACAATAGAATACTATTCAGCAATATAAATGGAATGAATTATCAATGCTTCCACATGGATGAGGCTCAAAATATTATGCTAATTTAAAGACTCCAGAACAAAAGACCACATATTTTATGAGTCAGTTCTGTAGAGAGACATCAGTGGTTCCTTGGGGTTGGGATAAGACTGAGGATTGACTGGCTCCAAATTGGCACCAGGGATCACAATGGGTGATTTGAATATTTTAAAACTGGGTTGTGGTGATGGTTGCACAACTGTATAAATTTATTACAACTCATTGAATTGTACATTTAAAGTGGGTGGACTTTATGGTCCATAAGTTATAATTCACTAAATGTGCTGAAGCTAAAGGATATCAGAACTGTATTATTTAAAAAAACTGGAAATGAGAACTGGCCTTTGCATATATACAATTGATATGATATTAGTAGGAAAACTAATCTTTTCTCCTCTTATATCAAACATGATTTATACCATATATAACAGAGCAGTGAGAGAATAAATAATTGTCCTTTTATAATGTCAATTTAGCATAAGTATTCTAACATTTTCTGACATTCTACCCTTCTGTAAATATGAAATTGTGCAGTTTCATATACATGTATATTGACTAGGCATTTCTAGAAGCAGGGCAGCGTTTTGTATTTTCATGCAGATGACTTTATTTTTCCACTATCCCAGGTGTTGGAAAATATAGACTTTAAGCTATGACTTCTGCCTTTGAATATCATCATTCTGCCTTTTAAAATCCTAGTTAGATGCTCATTCCATTTGAAAACATGTAAATTAACAGTGTTTAAAGGTCTGTATAGTCAAAGTTGTGGTTTTTCCAGTAGTCATCTATGGATGTGAAAGCTGTATCACAAAGAAGGCTGAGAGCTGAAGAAATTATGCTTTCAAATGTGGTGCTGGAGAAGACTCTCGAGAGTCCCTTGGACTACCAGGAGATCTAACCAGTCAATCCTAAAGGAAATCAACCCTGCATATTCACAGGAAGGACTGATGCTAAAGCTGAAGCTCTAATACTTTGGCCACCTGATGTGAAAAGCTGACTCATTGGAAAAGACCCTGTTGTTGGGAACGATTGAGGGCAGGAGGAGAAGGTGAGATGATTGGATGGCATTACCAACTCAATGGCCATGAGTTTGAGCAAACTCTGGGAGATAGTGAATGACAGGTAAGCCTGCCCATGGGGTGCTGCAGTCCATGGAGATCACAAATAATGGGACATGACTTAGCGACTTAACCAGAACAACAGTTTCTCAATAAAATTTATTCAAATTCTTAATTATAGCTGTGAAACTTTCTGAAAAAGTATTACTGTATTTATTTTTGTTTGGACTATATGTCTAGTCATTTTACCTAAGATTGTCTGCTTTTTGGCAGTCGTGTCTTACTTTAATCATGTAGAGCCTATATGAAATAAAATTCTAGTTTATACACATGTGTGCTGCTATTTAGAAGGGTCTTTATCACCCAGGATTTATAGATTTCAGTTAAACAATAGCAAGGAAGCTTGGCATCCTAAAATTTGTCATTTGCATTGTAATAATTTCCAGTATCCCTTAAAAGTTTTCTCTAATCATCTTTTTTATTGCAAATGGAATAAAGTTTGCTCAGCCATTTATCAGAAACTATGCCTCTCCTTGGGTGCCCTTGATAAATATGCTGACCATAAATGGGCTATTTATCATATAAAACCCCCAGACAACTCAGAGGAAAGTGTGCAGAGTGCCTTACTCCACTAAAAATCCAATACTTGAGACTTCCCTGGTGTTCTGGTGGTTAAGAACTCATCGGCCAATGCAGGGGGCATTGGTTTGATTCCTGGTCTGGGAAGATTCCACACGCCAGGGGCAACTAAGCCCTTGCAACACAAGTACTGAGCCCATGTGCCTAGAGACGCTGCTCTGCAACAAGATAGCCGGCTGAAATGAGAAACCTAAGCACCGCAACAAAAAACCCATGCCCAAGCATAATGCAACCAAGAGAAAGCATGCCCCAAGAGAGACCAGCACAGATAAAATAAGTACATACATTTTTTAAATGTATTTAATTATTGACCTAGACACAAATAAATAACTTTTTTTTTTAATCCAGTAAGTCCGCCCTAGGACTGGATGGAATGATGGTAGAGCAAGCATCTTTATTGTGTGTTATTTCTCTGTTTTGATGTTGTTTTTGTTAAGATGAAGTACACACAACTTTCTCCCTATCTCAAGATTTTATTATTTTCAAAAAGTAGTGTTGGGACTTTGGATTAGCCCTCCTGTCTCAATGCTGGTAGGTAAGATCACTAAAGAAGGAGAATGACTTTTACTTGCCCACTGCCTTCATGCTGCTGCTGTTGCTTCTAAGTCGCTTCAGTCGTGTCCGACTCTGTGACCCGATAGACGGCAGCCCACCAGGCTCCTCCGTCCCTGGGATTCTCCAGGCAAGAATACTGGAGTGGGTCGCCATTTCCTTCCCCAATGCATGCACGCATGCTAAGTCGCTTCAGTCGTGTCCGACTCTATGCGATCCCATGGACAACAGCCCACCAGGCTCCTCTGTCCACAGGATTCTCTAGGCAAGACACTGGAGTGTGTTGCCAGTTCCTTCTCCAACTGCCTTCATGCTCTTTGTCAATTTTCTTTCAATCGCCAGGTCAGCTCAGCAACGGAGGGGCAACAGTGCGTCAGCCTGCAGGCTTTCAGGACCTACTGGGATATGGGTGCTCGCCTCCCATTAATACTCTATTTTACGTATGAATTTAGTCTTATCAAAGATTAGCAGCGGTGGGATCACAACCGTTGGCGCTTCCTGAATGAAATCTGAAGCGGGTCTTCATACACTGAAGGGCAGGGAGAAAAGGAAGCGGAGGGAGGCAAGCCACCCAGATGCGCAGACGGCAGGTCTGTAAGGCGCCGCTCGCCCACCGCTCCCACCCCTGCCCGCCGGAACCCCGCACGTTTGCAGACAGGGCTCACCTGCGTCCAGGCCCTGGGCTGTCCAGAGGGTCTCGGCACCACAGCGCTCTCTCAGGGCTGCCTCCGGGAAGCAGCTCCCGCTGCGGGAACCAGCAGAATGCACCTCCCGAGGATGGAGAAATCCAAGAGCCCCTGCTTACACAATCACCTTTGAGGGTCAACCTGGGGTCACATCCTCTCCATGACCCCTCCCAGTGCTATTATGGGCTTCTTAAAGCGAAATATATACACGTATATATCCTGGAGGAGGGCATGGCAATGGCACTCCAGTATTCTTGCCTGAAGAATTCCCCGTGGACAGAGAAGCCTGGAGTGCTAGTCCATGGGGCTACAGAGTCAGACACGGCTGCGCGATTAAGCAGCAGCGGCAACATACACATGTATATATATGATGTGGACTGTTTTAAATGTCTTTATTGAATTTGTTACAGTATTGCTTCTGTTCTATGGTTTGGGTTTTTGGCTGCAAGTCATGGGCTTCCTGGGTGGCGCAGTGGTAAAGAACTTGCCTGGCAATGTAAAAGACGTGGGTTCGTTCCTGGGGTCGGGACTGAAATGGCAACCCGTTCCAGTACTCTCACCTGGGAAATTCCATAGACAGAGGAGCCTGGCGGGCTACAGTCCATGGGGTTGCCGAGTCAGGCTTGACTAAGGGCCTGAGCGCACACACATGTGGGATCTTAGCGTCAGGCCAGGGATAGAACCAGTACCCCCTGCACTGGAAGCAGAAGTCTTAACCACCGGACCGCCAGGAAGTCCCCTGGGGGCTTCTTTACACTGGAGTCTCTTTAGAACGGTTTAATTCAGAGCCTTAGTTGCAAAAGCAAGTAAGTGACTTACATGACCAAAGATCAAATGGCCACAGATTTCTCAATTGTATGCTTGACTTTATACAAGATAAAACTGGAGTACCAATAGTTTATGGAAAGATCAGTTTCTCTCTGTTTCTCTCTCTCTTTTTTTTTTGGTTTTTCCCCTCTCCTGACCTATATATATAGTTATGTAAAAGTGTTATTTCCCCCTTTCTGATTATTTTACTTCAGTGGCAGAGGTTTGATCATAGAACCTAAAATTATGAAAGAGGATAAAATATATTCTGTTTATTTAGAGCCCTACTTAAACATGGGATATTAAAAAATAATATGCCAACCCAATTAAAAATAAATGGACTATGAAAAAACATATAGAAAAGAGGCGATTAAAACTACTAAAATGTAAAACAGGATATTGATATAGAGTGCAATATTAGTATTTTCTATTAGTACATCCAATTTTGACTATATTTTAGAGAATATGACATTAAAGATACATTATAAAAGCTACTAATCAAGAAATAAGTAATTTTACTCAAAATTAATATGATATATATAAGGGAACCATTTTATTATCAAAGTAAACAAACATTCAGAACCACAAAACATTTAATCCATAAAACTTTAGCTCTTTATACATTCTATTAAAAAAGTATGAAACATATTTGAATTTAAAAATGTTTCCTATATCAAATATTTATATGAGATTTGGTTATAAAGTTTAAATATTTTAAATTTATGAAAGATGCAAATTAGAGGCAAACAGAAATATAAAGTTGTTGAACAGAAAAAATATTCAGATCTTTGGATTTATGTTGTTTTACTAAGCTATTAACATATACTTGAATTTCTAGAGTGCATTATCTCTGATAGCCTTGACATTCAACATGTTTGATATTTTATAATTCTATTTATCAAGTGCTTGATCCCTGGGCTAGGAAGATCCCCTGGAGAAGGGAAATGCTACCCATTCCAGTATTCTGACCTGGAGGATTCCATGGACTGTATAATCCATGGGGCTGCAAAGAGTCAGACAGGATTGAGTGACTTTCGCTTTCACTTTCATCACAAATTCAGTTGTGTCAGAAACTTTGAGACCCTTTCGACTGTAGCCTAACAGGCTCCTCTGTCTCTGGGGTTCTCCAGGCAAAAATACTGCAGTGGGATGCCATTTTCTTCTCCAAGTGATTTTCTAGACCAGGGATTGAATCTGCATCTTTTGTGTCTGTTGCATTGCAGGAGGATTCTTTACCACTTGAACCACAGAGTGGAGTATTTTGTAATTATTTTACACCACTAATAATAACATTAACTAATTTTTAATGTTACTATTCTTACCACAAAGTTGACCCTTAGATATATAATTGTATCATGGATTGCCAAAATTTTTTTCTCATTTAAATTCTCTTTGTGAAAATGAATTTTGAGTTGGGTCCATCTTCTCTTTATAAGTAATGCTAACTCCAGACTTCTCAATGTCGGTTAGTAGCACCAATATTTCTTTGGTTATTTAAACTTGAAAATTCAGATTAACCTCTAATATCATCTTGTGCATTTTCATCTCTATTTGGGAAGTTATAGTCTCTTGTAATTTCTTATTTCAAAATTGCATTTGTATTTATTCCTCATTTATCCTATTCCATGCCCTGGCCATACCTGAGTCCCTTGCTTCATAATGGTGTCCCTTTCTTGAATCCCAGTTAGATTAAAAAATAAACAACTCAGTTTTATAGTTGATATAATGTATGATAATTTAAAATGCTTATCAATTTACCACAACACATGTCTTAGGCCCCAACTGGCTGGTTCACATAAGTATCAAGCCTGAATATCTGAATTGTTCTACTTAATCAGATTGTTCCCTTCTTTTAGCTCCCACTTTAATCCCAGCTACATTTTGTGGCTTTTCCAAAGAACCACAGCATTTGTTAGTTTTGATCATATACCTCATGTTTCTCATTTTCACATAATGAGCAGTCCCTTGGCCCATCCCCAGTCACCCCCTGTCCTGTCCCTTTGACTAAGGAGAAATTTTCCCTTTGTGAAAAGTATCAGGCATTAGGAAGGTGAGACCTGGGATTCTACTGATTGATGGCCACTCACAGCCTAAGGAAAAAGTATTATTATCAGGTGGTTGTAATTCAGAAAACTCAGTTTTGGAGCAGGTATGATTTTGTGAAAATAGAAAAAAGATATTAGAATAAGATCCACTGAGTATGAACTGTGACCCTTATCCTGACACTGTCAGTGTATCTTGAGCAAAGGATATTTCATACCTGAACCCCATCATCTATGATCTATAGTTACATCATCTATGAAATGGTGATAAAAGTATCTTTTACTCAGTTTTTGTAACATTCACATGAGATAATTTTATGTCAATCACATATATTGTCTTTAAAAATTAATCCCTTCCTTCTATATGAGATTGAGTCTCATGTACATTTCTAATCAAGATAGTGAGAAAATTATTGAGGTAGGTCTGATCTCTGCCTGTATGCAACTCTGTTTAGTCAGAAGTTCACTGTATTACTTTGTAGTGCTTTTTTTTCAATTTTTTTTTAATTAAAATTTTTGACTGTGATGAGTCTTCATTGCTGTGTGCAGGCTTTCTTTAGCTGTGGGGAATGAGAGCTACTCTTCCTTTGTGGTGTGTGGGTGTCTCATTGTGGCAGCTTCTTTTTTTGTGGACGACAGACTCTAGGGAACTTGGCCTAAGTAGTTATGGTACATGGGCTTAGTTGCCACACAGCATGTTGTATCTTCCCCAACCAGAGATTGAACCCAGGTTCCCTCCATTGGCAGATTCTGGGTCATCATGGGAGTAGAAGAAGTTCACTCTTTTGTGACAAAGCCTTCAGCTAGTTGCATCTTTTACTTTTTAAATGTGACATTTATTTCTGTTTCAAATGGAGATATATTTATAATCTTAGGACAGAGTGACATTTCATTGTTGGTTGCTCAGTTTATATACAGTTGTTGATGGTAAAATATTTAGTTGCTGTAAATTTTTGAGGACCAAATATTTTTCAGTGATCTCTAGAGATTATAGTGTTTACTAGTTTGCATTCGCAAAGCAATGTGCATTGCCTAATTCAACCATTACTTGTTCAGTGGGTCCTGAAAATATTAGTCAGCTCTTGAGGTAAAAATGCTGTTTCTTAACAAAATCAAGATTTTTCTTCCACCATTGAAATTATATCTCCATGGTGCATTGGGAAGACCCAGACGGATGGGATGGGGAGGGAGGTGGAAGTGGGGATCAGGATGGGGAACACATGTAAATCCATGGCTGATTCATGTCAATGTATGGCAAAAACCACTACAATATTGTAAAGTAATTAGCCTCCAACTAATAAAAAAATAGAAAAAAAATTTTTAAAAAAAGAAATTGTATTTCCAAAGCTGCTATATTCAGATTATATAGAAACAGTTGACTCATTTGAAAAGACCCTGATGATGAGAAATATTGAAGGGAAAAGGGGAAGGGGGCAACAGAGGATGAGAAAGTTGGATGGCATCATCAAGTCAATGGACATGAACTTGGGCAAACTCCAGGAGGTGGTGAAGGACAGGGAGGCCTTGCATACTGTAGTTCATGGGGTCACAGAATCGGACACGACTTAGTAACTGAACAACAGCAACAACAGAAATAAAGAAATACTAGAGAAAAGTTTCAGAGTTTAGAGATTATGAAAATAAACTCTGGAGTTCAGCTGACATGATTCAAATTTTGACTCCAGTGATTATCATGTTTATGACCATTTTATATTATTTAGCTCAGTATGTAAACTGGAGAAAATAATATTACCACCACTCATGAAAGATAAATATATAAGTGAAATATTTATTCCTCTGCCTGACAAACAGTAAGTGCTCAGTAAACATTAATCCATTTATTATTGGTAATAATTGTTGCAGTGTCTTATTGCTTTTAGATGACTAGCCAATTTTTTTATTTCCTGCTACACTCTCTGGCAATTGGTTTTATCCAGTTATTTTGAATCATCAGCTCACCCTAGAGAATCTGGGTATCCTGCCTTCATATGAATCCAAAAATATTTGACATCACCTTTCTGCAGACTGATCTTTTCCTTCTGCCCCGTGTCATTCACATAACTGTGAGCCTAGCATATACGATAACACACTAACATTTTCTGGGCCCTCTGATTACAGGTTCAGCTGAAAGGCAGAGATCCATGTGGTAGTGATCCACTTTTTTGCTCATGAGGAAGCTCTCACGTGAAGAAGTGCTTGTCCTTGCTTACTGCCTTCAGGCTCATTTACACTGAAAAATGGTGTAAGTCACCAAACTTCATGTATATATTGCAAAAGAGAGGCAGTCTAGATCCCTCTAGTCTAGAGGGAAGGGACCTTCTGGCCTTTGATTGGAAATTCTTGGGGGTATTTGGTGTACTTCTTGGATACTCTAATGGAATCAAGCCAAGTTTTTTCACAGTGGATCAGGCCCCTTTACACTGATTCTGGAGATCACCTGGTGAATAAGCAATGTGCACATAGGGCCTTGATACATTCTTTGCTTTAAGCAGACCACAAGCAAGGAAGCATAATCTCTGAGACTTAAAATACTGAACCTCTGATCTTTCCTCTCTACTGTCAGCATCCAGAGTTTAATTAAAAAAAAAAAAAACAAACCCTCAATTATTCTTATGAAATTCCTTATATTCATTTCTTTTGCTGTTTTAAATCAGTTTAATTTCACAGAGAAGTACTACAAAAGAAAAGAAAATATGATCTTTACCCCATACATGCAAACCACCTGGTAGGCAACCTCATATTTTTATATTTTAGGATCAGAGAGAGAATATGCTTGATTGTGTTACTCTTCAAAATAATTACCAGCCTTCGCATGCTTCTCTTCCTAGGAAGGTTATGCATCTCCACATACTGACATCACGTTACATTGTCACTGTGCTTAGCAATGTGTTTGTGACTTTCTTTGGCCTAGGAAATATAAATCGAAAGGATGTATGCCATTTCCAAGCAAAATTTATTGCTGCTTTTCTTGTTTGATTGAGAATCTACTGGTTTCTATGCCTCCTCTCTTTATCTGTGAGGTTGGAATTGTCCTATTAGCCTGAATGGTCCTGGACTCAATAAGTTGTAAAGCAAAGCTCTGTGTTTGTGTGTGTGTGTATGTGTGTGTGTGTGTGTGTGTGCATATGGACTCAGTTGCTTGGTTGTGTCCAACTCTTTGTGAATCCATAGACTGTAGCCCACCAGGCTCCTTTGTCCATGCTGGAGTTGACCAAAAATAGACATGTTGAAGAGATAAAGATACGTATTAAGAGATGGCAGCAGGCATTCAGGGAGGCACTCAAAAGCCTAAATTAAAATAATGACAGTAGGGGTAAGATAAATGATAAAATGATGCTTTTAGTGATATTTAGGAAGCCTAGTTGATGGAACTTGTTGATGCATTAAGTGTAGGTGACAGTGCTTGAATTCTGGCCCATATTACATCATATTTTAATTTTTCACAGCCCTGTGATTAATTTCCTTTGTTTACTGTCTTTCTATCTCTGCCTTGCCAACAGAATAGTCTTCTTACAGCATAATTTTGATGACATCATTCCTTTTCTAAACAGCTTTCCATGACTCCCTATTGCTAAAGTTCTGTCTTCTTAGCCTTAATTATCTGTCATAAATTTTTAATGTTCATTTTCTACTTTTCAAGACCTTTCTTCTTTAAAGCGATTCTATTTGTTTTATTGTTCTTCCCCCAAATAATATTTGAATTTCCAGTGAAATGCCTTGTCCAAGTCATGACTCTTGTTTTAGCATGCACTTTTTTTTAGTTAATTAATTCTACTTGTTTGTGTTAAGTTAGGTTAGGTTCATGTGTGGTAGCAAACAATCCCCCAAATCTCACTGGCTTACAAGTAAAAGCTTTATTACTCTCCCAAGCTACATATGCATCTTGGGACAGCTAAGGCTCCAATGTTCTATTCCTTCAACCATCCAGGCTGATAGAAAACTTCTATCTGAAGTGGGACAAACTTACATTTGTTCTTCAATATCCTACTAAGAAGTGATAATGTTCTTACCATTCATGTTTCAAAGCATGTCATATATCAAATCTGGAGAGGAGAATTATGTCCCTTCTCCAGAGTGGAGCAGCAACTGTAAAAAACATGCACTGACCTAATTTTCCACATCATCATTTTCAGTCTTTTCCAGATCCCACTGATTTCATCAACCTGATCTTGTCCACCACATATTTAAATGTCACTTATTTCTCAACTCTTACCACCTGTACTAATTATATAGTCCATCATGTAATGCCCTAGGTTGGGGTCCACAGATGCTTCTAAAGGTATAAATAGTAAGCATTTTAGGTTTTGAGTTATGATTCCCTGTGACAACTACTCAACTCTGCCATTGTGGCGCAAAAGCATTTCTAAAAAATATGGGAGGAATGGGTGTGACTGCGCTCCAGTGAAACTTTACTTTCCAAAGTAGGTGCTGGACTGTTGCAGCAGTTTGCAGAAGACTTGCTTGGAGCAGTGACTCTCAAACATGAGTGTGCATTGAAAACAACTGAAGGAATATTAAAGCACAGATTTGGGAATACTACTTTTGGAGTTTTGACTGGATAGGAATGGGGAAGGGCTTGAGAATATACCTCTTCAGTACATTCCCAGATGATACCTCTGTTACTGGTCTGGAAATCACACACTGGAAATCTCAGACCTGCAGAACAAGGCAATATGCTGTATTCAATGACTCGGTATTTGTGATCAGCAAATGAATTTAAACAAATAGAATAAATTGTATTATAAAGTGAAGAAATAAACAATGTTTATGATTTTCATTTATTAGCATATTGCTTTTTTCACAAAAGCCAGTGACTACACAGAGCCAGAGAATGTTCTGAATAAAATTGCTATTGGCTACATGAGGGAGTTACAATAAAGTTAGCATTCACCTTTTTATAGTGACATAGCATACAGTGCTGTAAATACGGTACTTTTCTATGCCTCCTTCACATGACAGACAGGTAACAAAATTGTTTTGTTTGTAGTCTCCCTGAGTTATTTCAGCTTGTCATGACACACAAAATTTGACTACACCAAATACATTAACCCATTTGTGTCACTTCAGTGGAACAAAAGATCTCAGAGAGACACATTCATTTTATTCTTATTTAATAATGACATTGAAAAGACATTATTATTTGTGTAGTTGTTCTATCTACCAATCCAATTTGTAGTTATACCTATTTTTAAAACACCAAAGACATTCTATACAAAATCCCAATGTCAAATTGAGATTTTTACATACTTAAATGATTAGCTCCCATTTTGCTGCATTCCTGATGTATAAATGATAAAATGACTTAGATTCTTAGAGAAAAAATGATTCCCCATAAACTTACTGAAGCAAATTTCTATTCAGCAGTTAGAACACCAATAGTGAAATTGTTGGAGTAGGTCAAAAGTGTATGACTGCGTGCTGACCTACCTGCTAATAATAATCAAAAGCCCCTTACATCCCTCCCCTGCCCTTGGGATATATATTTGGCACACTATTCCTGGCCCTAGGAGCCACTTCAAGGATGCAGCCTTGAGAGAGTAATACTGACAGAGTTGTTGAGACCATCTGGACTGTGTATATGATCAAAGCCTACTAAAGCCTCTGTAAAAATTTATAGGATTCTGGAGGGCAAGTGCGGAAATTTGTCTTTCAGCCACCAAAGGCTAGCCTTGTATGTACATTTCTTTGCTTATTACAACTACACTTACCCCTGGAGTGACCAGATTCTTTCTTAGGCCCTCTTTGCTCTCTGTGTCCGGGGACCAGTTTTAAGTTTTACCCCTGGGGAATTCCCAAAGTTGTGAGCTCACAGAAATGTAAAGAAAGATCATCACAGATAAAGCAGGCATTATGCTTTTGGGATTTTGGAAGAAGTAATGCTACTGTTTTCAATCGTGTTACTCCTCTTTCTAAGATTTTTCTCATTATATTATTCAATAAAGTTGCAATTTATCACTAAAAAAAAAAAAATTCCCCTAGGTAGAGAAGTTAATGTCAACTAAAAACAAACAATCTTCCCATATTTAACACCAAAATTAAAGTAGAATGAACAGTTTTAGTACCTCACAGGATCTGGACCAAGATCTATGAGAATGGAAACAGGTAAATGAACTAGTAGAAACGACATGAATAAGGTTGCTCTCATCAAAGAGAAGCTCAGTCTTGTTTAGACAACAGTTTGAGAATGAGCCAACTTCCAGGTAAAATGGACTTTATTTTCTGGCGCCACAAAAATGAAAGAATCAGGTTACTGAGGGCAGTGAGGACTAGAAACCTAAGCCTTTTGCCTCCCAGCTAATAGTCACGCCTCTGATTGTGAATGGTCCTCAAACACCCGCCAAATGCCGGTGCTAACTAACCCAGGTGCCCTCACTTTCTCCGCGCCCCAGGTTCACCCTCCACTAAGCTTGTTTGATTGAGTGTTCCGAGAGCTTCGATTCCTCAGAACCTGGATGCGATGAACGCTAGGGGGAAAAAAAGAACAACCGAGATAGATTTCAAACACAGGATTCAGTGACTTTTCACAACTCGGAGCTGTGTCAAAGGCACGCTGTGTTTTGTTTTGAGGGCGGGGAGATGACTGGGAGGGAATCCTGCGCCCCCATTGGCTGGCCGCTCGGCGCTGCAGCTGAGCAACAGCCGCTCCGCGAGCATCATTGATCCGAAGGGTAAACGTGGAGGGAGCCACAGACAGCGGTCCAGGCGTTTCTGAGAAGAGAGGCAACCGCTTCCAGGAAGAAAGTGGTGTCGCTCCTGGCTGCCCGGCTTGGAGGACCTTTTGTGACCGAAAGGGGACACGATGCAACGCAGTTTGCTGCTACAGTGATTTAGGAGAATAAGATAGAGAGAGATACAGAGAGCAAGCGAGAAAGAGAGCGAGAGCGAGATCTCACCTTCGTTGCAAAGCCTGGCTTGTTGCATGCACACTGCTGCTGCTCTTTCTGCCACTGATCCTGCAGCCGCCGTTTCTGCCATCAGGTAAGGCGTCTCTTTTTTTCTTTTGGTGATGGAGATTGCAGAGTGTGTGTTCGCTTCAGGGTACACGCGCAGAAATTCATACATGATTAATAAAGTGTTGTCTAGCGTAATCAGAAGCTGAAGGAGGGAGGCTGCCCACAGATCTGGCATCTGAATTAGGAAACGGTGCGTGGTTTTTGCTTTGGGAAACTTCGGTAAGTTCTAAACAAGTCTCTCCTCTGCAGAACGAGGGGTTAAATGACAAAGAGAGGGAAAGAAGTGTTTTAGCCACTAAGATACCTTACTTTGCTTGTCTAAATTTTCGTGTGAAAAAAAAATGCTAGATGTTCAACTGTTTATATGATAAATGGCTTTATTAATATCTCTTTTACAGTCATTAATGCTTTATTTTCAAACGGCTTCTGAAAATGCCTCAACTGATTTTTATTAAAATTCAATAATAGCCCTACCTCCTTCTCCACTGATTTTAAAGTTCGTTCTTCATTAAAACTGAAACGACTGTAAAGCAATGTAAATGTTTCAATAGCTGTTCTTTCTGTATACAGCTATTTGAGTTTCCTACCACAAAACTAATTTGGGACAAGTTGAAGAGGTACGGATTACTAAATCTGCTGTGGGTTACATAATAGGCATTTCATAATTATCTTAATGATATTAATCATTTGGGAGTCCATTTAAATGTAAGGAATATGTATAAATATAGTACCAGCAAGTAAATCAGTTTTAAAGAGACCGTTTACATTTTATAAATATTTTCTTCATCTTACAGATCCTTATTTGTGTCTTTTTCCATCTGAATTACATGGCTTGAGAGCCTTTGTAGTCCAGAGTGCTTGATACTCCCTATCCTATGGACATATTTCTCTGTTCTCTCTGGAGAGGGAACTGACATACTTTTGGCTGATTCTGTGACCATTGAGATGATTTTCAGTTTCTCATCATGTATTGTGAAGCTCATTCACAAATTGCTCAGCTAGAAAATTACCTTACATCCTGACTGGGGAAAAAAAAATAGAGTAAATTCTGAAAATATGCTTACAGTTTTGAATTACACTATACATGATCAAAACGTGAAAATCCAACCATGCCAAGCAGGTATGAGTTTGTTCAATCTTATCAGCATACCTGATCATTTTTAGAACCGTCAAATTAGTATTAGGTATGCAGCTGCCCAGAAATATTGAACCTCATCCTTCAATAGCATCACTTATTCATTAAATTATCCCAATCATTTTAACTTATGTCTTCATTATGATTTCTAAAAAGGACTTTAAATGAGTCCATTTTATTATAAATATTACCAAGATGCCAGCAGAATGTCTCTACAGAATCAAAAGGCAGATGGTTACTCTTCCTAAACCATAGAAATTCCTTGATGAAATGTTTTAGAATGCTCAAGAGCATAACCATAAACAAAGTAGGAGCTTTCCGCTAATCAGCATGTCAGTTGGTTCAGTAACAAAATCTAGGGACTATTCCTCCACCTGCTATAGAAACTACTGGAGTAAAAAGAGGTTTCATATTCATTTAAAAATTTAATTCCAGGATATAATGCATTTTCCCTCTAATAATAATACCTCTTACTTTGAACACTAACTTCCAAGGATAACCCTGCCAGTGTTAAGCTCCTACCCCATTAAAAAAAGAAAAAAGTTCCATTTTCTTTTCTGTTGTGTTCAGCAAATCTCCGGTTGCTAGATTCCTAACTTCTACTGCTGTATACCATTTTCAAGCAGTAGGGGGAATTTTTCAAGCCAAGAATGCTTTTTTTCCTACTGGACCTCATTCCTTCCACTGATCAGCTTAGTGATGTGATCATTTTAGATAATTCCCACAAGAAGAGCGGAATTATTATGGGAAGGTGGCTGTCATTTGTTCTACATGGGGGATGATGCATATTAACTTCTTATCACAGCAAAAACACTCCTTAGTTTATGGGGGAAAATCCTTGCTAATGCTTCACGTGACATACTTATACCTCAGTCTGATTGCATCCTTAAAGGATGGAGCACAGAACTGATCTCCTTAGACTGAGCATCTTTTGCAGCTGGTATTTTGGCAGAAATGTGGTTCATGTAATAATCTGTGATCCTGGTTGAAATCAATCATTTATCATTTTGTGATTGGTAAGAATGTCACTCCTCCCCCTTAAAATACACTGTCATGAACCTCAAATCACTGTTGCTGATGAAACAGAACTACAAATAGTCTGCTTAAGCTGTTCTTCTGTGAAATGTGAAGCAGTACTGTTTTCACACCTATGCCATTTAGATGTCATGTTATTAAATCTAACAATTACGATAGGAAGATGGGTAGAGTGATATTTCTCCTCAGAAGTGAGGCATGTTCATGTTTTCATGTAAAATATCAAATCTAAGAACTTGTATAATAAAAATAGCCTACTAGTAGACTATGTTGTAAATGTCTTTTTACTCCTGAAGGGAAAGGATGATTGTATGTGTCTCCTTTAAGGTAAGATTTTATTCTTTTCATCTTTTAACAAATTATAACTTTTTAAACTAACTATGTCCTTTATTACCATGTCAGTGTTACCACAGGAATAGATAAATTTTTGCTTATAATGTGTCATTAATTGATGATTCTATCGATATTAAACTATTAGGTTGGAATTATTTCATCCTTCTTGTTAAATACAGAGTTTTTATGAATAGGAAAGACTTACATGGAGGTAAACTTATTTAAATAAGGAATGAAAATTTATGATTTTCAATGGGAATGTTCTTTTTACTTTACTAATATATAATTAAACAATTTGCAATCTTACAGCTTTTAAAAACATTTTAACTTTTGACTTTAAAGCAATGCATTTTTTTTCTGAATTATCATGCTAAAAGTATGATATATCATCACCAGATTTCAAAAGGGAAATATGTTTGTGTGAATATGAATAATGCTGCCTATGTTGAATACAATAGTGGTTTTTCAAAGTTTTTTTTTTAAAGCATCACATGATAGATGACTAATAATAATATGGGATAACATTTTTTCCACATTAATGATACTGAAAAATTAACAGGTGACATTCATGTAATATTATTCTACTTTTTGTGAGATCCCTGATAAATGTTCTAAGAATACCTTTATTCAATTACCAATTATCACTTAATTTAATACACACATGTTAAACTATGGAAGAGCTTTCCGGGTGGCTCCCTGCAAGAATTTGTCTGCAATGCAGGAGACCTGAGTTCAATTCCTGAGTTGGGAAGATCCCCTATTGAAAGGAATGACTACCCACTCCAGTATTTTTGCCTGGAGTATTCCATGGGCGGAGGAGACTGCAGGCTACAGTCGGTGGGGTCATGAAGAGTCAGACATGACTGAGCAACTAACAGATTCACACACAGAAACTATTGAAAACAGTACTTATGTTTACTATTTTTATAAAAGTAGACTCACTGAAGTTTCTAAATTCTATCATGTTATATCTTGTATGTGTGTGTGGGTGGGTGGGTGTGCACGCGTGCGTGCGTGCGTGCGCTCAGTCAGGTCTGATTCTGCGGCTCCATGGATGGTAGGCCGCCAGGCTCCTCTGTCCATGGAATTATGCAGGCCAGAATACATGAATATGTTGCCATTTCCTACTCTAGGGGATCTTCCTCACCCAGAGATCAAAACTGTCTCTTGTGTCTGCTGCCTTAGCAAGCAGATTCTTCACCACTAGTGCCACCTGGGAATCTCTATATCTTATGGTGTTAAAGGATGAATTAAATCTTCAATGTGCTTCAGTTATTTATTTATTTATTTTTTTCTAAAGGGCTGTGGTTTTCTTTTATAGCCTTTGCTTTTTGAACATCAGTTATTAATCTATAAATATTTATATTACCTTATATATAAGTGGTGCTTCGTTTGAACAATGTAAACTTTTTCTTAAAATACATACATCTCATGCATACATGTGAAAAGATTCTAGTGAGAGCAGGTGAGCCCTCATCTGTGCACACTCATTAGAGAAATACCAGACTTACATATCTACTGCTAAACTTACATGGACAAATGGTTGAATGACACATGATTAGTTCTAAGTATCAAAGATGCAGTCAAACTTTAGGGTGTAAGTTGTGAATACAAACTTACCCATAAAATAGGAAGTTAGTTACAAGTGTATTTGCATATATGCTCAGTCGGGTCTAACTCTGGGATTCTATGGAGTAGAGTAACCTGCCAGGCTCCTCTGTCCATGGAAATTCCCAGGCAAGAACACTGGAGTGGGTTGCCATTTCCTATTCAAGGAGATCTTCCCTTTCAACCCAGGAATCAAATCCAAATCTCCTGTGTCTCCTGTATTGGCAGGCAGATTCTTTACCACTGTTCCACCTGCAAAGCCCATGAGCATAATTGATTATACCTTAAATGTGCCCTATAATCAATGAATTTTATAACTCCTAGTTGCTGAAAAATTATTGCGTATTTTTTCCCATGTACAGATGAGAGTCATGATTTATTATCTGCATGATGATGTGGAAGTTCAAAACTTGAGAGTAAGACAATTACTTGAATGCAAATTTTGAGATTATTCTCTGGGCATTTAAGGCAAGCTGGTTAACTTTTTGATTCTTGGTTGCTTCTCTTGATTTATTATATTACTCCCTAGACAATGCTAACTAACAATCAAGTCTTTCTCCTTTTAAACTTCCTTTTAAACTATAGCAAGCTAGCTTGGTGGAGATTAACTATAGCCAGAGCTGGCCTGCTGGGTTAAATGAAAGCATGCAGTGACCAGGACTTTTTATGTCATGGAATTCAATTGGCATGTTGGGCTAGAAGCAGTTTTCAGGTCACCTAAATTTAAAAAATCCTTTTATTTTTGGCAAGCGTGCTTTTAATAGATAGGCATGGATGTTTCTGGTAGTTTAAAGAATCAATGGAGTTTAGTTTGTAATGAAACTTTTACCACTGTATTTCAAAAGGATTGGAAGTCAAACAAAGAAGAGAATGAATGTCAGTGATGGTTGGTTGGTGTGTGGATAAGTTTTCAGCTGTATACAGCTGTAAACTGTAGCTGGATACTCTATATACAGAGTAATCAGAGTTGGCTTTATAGGAAACTAATATTTGACCCATAACTTGATATAGGTGAGAGGGGTTGTGGAGTTGCTAAATTGAGTCTGACTCTTTCGCGACCCCATGGATTATAGCCCACCAGGCTCCTCTGTCCATGGGATTTAGCAGGCAAGAATACTGGAGTGGGTTGCCATAAAGGGGTGGCAGAGGATGAGATGGTTAGACAGTATCACCAACTTAATGGACATGAATTTGAGCAAACTCCAGGAGATAGTAAAGGACAAAGGAAGCTGTCATGCTAATCCCCATGGGGTCACAAAGAGTTGAACACTACTTATAATGACTGAATAACAAAGAAGAGAATAGGAGGTAGCTAGAGAGAGTCCAGAGTCCAGGAAATCTGTGGGATTGTTTCTTTATAGATACTTGAGCATGTAATTAGATGAGGTAGAAATCTTTAGAAAGAGAAAGGAAATAAAGGTTCAAGGCTTTAGAGTATTGAAAGAGTCATAAACAACATATGATTACTGATTGACCCTGAGCTGGATTGAGCAATTGGAGGCGCCTCATCTCTCCCCTATCCTTGAAATGTAGTCCTGCCCACCATCCCCTCACTAGGAGCTCTTTCAAGGCTGAAGCCTTTAGAGAGTAAGGGTGTTGAGGCCATCTGGACTGAATACATGACAAACCCCCTTAAGTGCACACGTGCTAGGTCATTTCAGTCATGTCCGACTCTGTGTGATGCTATGAACTATAGCCCACCAGGCTTCTCTGTCCATGGAGTTCTCTAGGCAATAATACTGGAATGGGTTGCCTTGCTCTCCTCCAGGGGGTCTTCCTGACCCAGGGATTGAATCTGCATCTCATGTCTTTGGCATTGGCAGGCAAGTTCTTAGCTAGCACTGCCTGGGAAGCCCCAAAAGATCCTTAAGGCCTCTGTATAAAAATTTAAGATTCTGGTGGGTAGATGCAGAGATTTGCTTCTCTTGCTGCTACTCAAGACAAACTTTGTATATGTTCTGTTGCTTATTAAACCTGACACCTACCAATCTGGAATGTCTGCCTTTTTCTTCTCTCTCTCTCTCTCTCTCTCTTTTTTTTTTCCTTCTCTCTTCCTTTAGCCTCCATTTATAGGGCCGGTTTCAGTTCACCTGAGAAGTTCCTGAGTTTGTGAACCAACATAGCGAAGATGAAAATGCATATTATGCAAGGCTCAGGTGAAAGATGCAATTAGAAAATGTATTTAATTTTAACAAAGCAAGTGAGATAGTGTTCACAAATAATGCAAATGAAATATATATCAAATAATTTTTTCTGACATTTCAGCATTTATTAAAATGGTATCTTAAATGTTAAAAAGGATTATTAAGAAATATCCAAAATGTGATGCTAATTAATTTATCCAAAGTAATACTTTAAAGTGCAACTGAAAGATATACAAATGCTTGGTAAATGTTGAGAAACATTAGCTATAGGGAATTGATGTCAGTAGACTCTATTCTGTTTGCCCTCTGATAGACTGTTCAAGGAGATCCAACCAGTCCATCCTGAAGGAAATCAGTCGTGAATATTCATTGGAAGGACTGATGCTGAAACCGAAACTCCAATACTTTGCCCATCTGATGTGAATCACTGACTCATTTGAAAAGACCCTGATGCTGGGCAAGATTGAAGTCAGGAGGAGAAGGGGATGGCAGAGGATGAGATGTTTGGAGGGCATCACCAACTCAATGGACATGAGTTTGAGTAAATTCCGGGAGTTGGTGATGGACAGGGAAGCCTGGTGTGCTGCAGCCCATGGGGTCACAAAGAGTCGGACACGACTGAGCAACTGAAATGAACTAAGCCTCTATTCTGTACTTTCCAGGTGATGCAGTGGTAAAGAATCTGCCTCCCAAGGCAGGAGATGTAAGAGACACAGGTTCGACACCTGGGTTGGGAAGATCCCCTGGAGAAGGAAATGGCAACCTACTCCAGTATTCTTTCCTGGAGAATTCCATGAACAGAGGTCCTGGCAGGCCATAGTCCATGGGGTCACAAAGAATCGGACACACCTGAGCACACACACACAGACGCACACACACAGACTCTAGTCTGCCCTATGTGCTATCATAGGAACTGAATTGTGTGATGCATTTAAAACTGTTTCTCAGGAAAGAGTATAGGACTGTTTCACGTAACAAGCAAATAACAACATATCCAAATTGAAATTGTCCTCCTACCACTTTCTGAGTCAATATTTACTTCCATGAAGGGTAGCCATTAGTCCAAGGATGTGATTTCAGGCAGATTTAAAAGCAAAAAAATGTACTCAAACTCTATTTTCTCTAATTACTTACAATAGGATAGTGAGTGAAATGTGAAAAATAAACTCTTGGCAAGATAATATATTTTATGTTTACCTAGTCAGAAATGAGAATCCCAGAATGATTTTTTAAGTAGATGAGTGTCTCACAGAGAAACATCTAGTTATCTTAATCCACACACAGTATTTGTGCTAAACTGTTTTCTAAAAGGTCACCAGTATATAAAATCCACATAGAAGGGAGTTCAGTGTTAGAAGTTTAGCTGTTGCAGCCAGGACTAGAGTTATGTCAAGTAATCTAGCGTATATACTGAATATCTATGTATACTAAATGTAAGTAATGTACATCTTAACAGCAGAATTAATTTATCCTGTATGACCATCAAATCTCAGTATTTCACAAGGAATTGTATATGCCTATGGTTATATAACATTAGTAATGAAGAAAACGAAGGTGTACATGATAATTTATGGTGTGTAATCTGCCAAAGTCCAGAAGTTTGCACACACGTGCACACAGTGATAGTAGCAAGCAGGTATTACTTTTGAAAAACAAAAACTAAAGTCAGGCATATTCAAAATACACAATCACACCACAGAAGAAAAGGCCCACCTCATAGAGTTTGGGCTGGATTATAAAATGCAAAATCTTTTAGGAGGAAAATTTAGCACTATCCATCAAAATTTTAAGCCCAACAACTCCAATACTCAGACTATATTCTGCAGAAATATTTCCAGGTGCTTTTCCTTGCCTTATGATTTTATTATTTTCTCCCTGACTGCTGCTGCTTCTTACTTTCCTTTGGTGAGTTCTCTGTCTTCAGGCTTATACAGTCATCCCTTGGACATCACAGATAACACAGATGTTAGGGGTATTGACCCTTCACACAGTGGAAAATCTGCCTGTGTTTCTGTAAGCCCTTTATATTCTCTGTTCTTCTGTATCAGCAGTTTTGCATCTGTGGATGCAACCAACCGCACACCATGTAATATTGACTATTGAAGAAATTTGCGCATAAGTGGACCCTTGCAGTTCAATCCCATGTTGTTCAAGCGTTAGCTGTAAGTAGATTTGTTGTTGTTTAGTAGCTGAACTATGCCTGCCTCTTTGCAACCCCTTTGGATTGTAGCCCATCAGACCCCTCTGTCCGTGGGATTTCCCAGGCAAGTATTCTGGAGTGGGTTGTCATTTCCTCCTTCAGGGGATCTTCCTGACCCAGGGACTGGACCCACGTCTCCTTCATTGGCAGGCAGATTCTTTACCACTGAGCCACTGAGGAAGCCCTGTAAATAGATACAGAATTTCCCAGGACCCAGTCCAAGGCCCACTCACGTCTCTCTCTAGAAACTCACTCAAGGTAATCTTGTTTAGTAACAGCTCAGGTTTGAATGTCACTTGAATGTCCCTTTCCAGATCGGCATTCTTGTCTTCAGCGCCTATGCTGAGCATGTTCCTAGTCTCTAGTTCTAAGAATGCCTACTTAGTATTTCTACTTGCATATCTATATTAGTCTGCTTGGGCAGCTGAAACAAAATACCATAGATTGGATGACTTAAACAACAGAAACTTATTTTCTCACAATTCTGGAAGATAGGAAGTTCAAGACTAAGGGCCTGGCTAATTAGGTTCCTGGTGAGAATTTCTAGTTTGCAGATATATGTCTTTTTGTTGTGTACTCACATGACTTCTTGGTGCTGACACACACAGAGAGTTAACAAACTCTCTGGTGTTTCTTAAAAGCGAAAGTGTTAGTTGCTTAGTTGTGACTGACTCTTTGTGACCACATGGGCTGTAGCCCTCCAGGCTCCTCTGTCCATGGAATTCTCTAGGCAATTCTCTAGGCAGCAGGTGCGCATTCCACTCTCCAGGGGATCTTCCCAACCCTGGGATCAAACCCAGGTCTCCTGCACTGCAGGCAGATTCTTTACCATCTGAGCCATCAGGGAAGCCCAAGAATACTGGAGTGCGTAGCCTATCCCTTCTCCAGGGATCTTCCCAACCCAGGAATCTAACCAGGGTCTCCTGCATTGCAGGTGGATTCTTTACCAGCAAGAGATACCCGGGAAGCCCCTTTATGACCTTATCTAACCTCAAAGGCCGTATCTCTAAATATCATTATATTGAGGGTTAGCAATTCAACATGTCTGGTCCCTGAATTTGGGAAGGGGGTCACAAGATCAGTCCGTATCAACATTTATTTTTTTTAAACCCAGCTTTTTCAAAACTCAAACTCATGATTTTTGCCCATTCTTACCACAACATAAATATAGTAACTTTAAAATTTTTCTTCATTCTAGTAAACTATATAATTATTCATAGATTTAAAGAACTTGGGATCCACCCTGAGACCTTGCCTTTCCCACAATTAGTGCCACAGTTGAGTCTACTGGCTTCATGGCTTTATTGTCCAAATATGTCTTTCATCCGGTCACTTCTCACCTCCACCATAGTTACCTTTGAGTCAATTTCTGTTATCTTTGGCTTGAAACTGGTCTTTAAAAGACTGCTTCTACTGTTAGCACCCTCCCCTAAAAATTTATTGTGTACTAGCCAGATGTATGGAGAAAGCAATGGCACCCCGCTCCAGTACTCTTGCCTGGAAAATTCCATGGATGGAGGAGCCTGGTGGGCTGCAGTCCATGGGGTCACGAAGAGTCAGACACAACTGAGCGACTTCACTTTCATTTTTCACTTTCATGCATTGGAGAAGGAAATGGCAACCCACTCCAGTGTTCTTGCCTGGAGAATCCCAGGGATGACAGAGCCTGGTGGGCTGCCGTCTATGGGGTCGCACAGAACTGGACACGACTGAAGTGATTTAGTAGCAGTTGCAGCAGCCAGATGCAAACCGTCCAATGTCATGGTCAAGGTACTTTCATAGCTTAAAGCCAATGTCTGGCCTAGTCCCTCAGTTTTCTTTCTCATTATGCCCAGTTTATCCCTGCTATAGGGACTTTGCAGTCACCCAGCTTCCCCTTTTAATTCATGTATATCTCAGTTTAAATATTCTTGCTTAAGAGATATAACTAGTCTATTAATACAACTTCATTCCCCAGAATTCTCTCTACCAATTATCTGTCTAATTTTATTTAATCAGACCTGCTTCAACTTACATTATGCTGCATTATGTTATCCGTCTTCCGAAATAAACCACAAGGCCCATGAAGAAAGGCCTACAGAAGTACCAGGCACTTAGAAGCCCTCAGTAATTATTTGTTTGGTAAATGAATGAATGAATGAGTGATAGAATGGATACACATTCACCTAAACATACAGATACATATAACAGGATTTGAGCAATTTGCATATGATATGTTAAGAATGGTTATATTTAGGGAGAAAAGTGAGACATATTAATGAATTATGTGACTTTTTATTGTACTTATGCATATAATGTGACCCGTGAATATAATTATTGCTAACTAATCATGCCATTTGTATTAGTATTTGGTACTGAAGCAGTGTTCTCTTATTAAAATGATTTAAGAAATAAAAAGGGCAGAATTTGAGTGTTAACCTACCAAAAAATGGTTTTAAAGTTAAGACAGATTAATTTGGGCAAATACTAGTTATCTTTTCCCTTCAAGATTCAATACCATCTCATTGTGTATAATGTCCCTAATTCCCCATGGTGCCTACAATTAAAATAAACCTCCCAAAATACACTAAAAAGGGGGGAAATAGGACTGTAAAGATTTTTCTTAATTGGCTCTGAGATTCAGTTTTGTTATCTGTAGAGAACAGAGAAGAATCAGTGTTACACCTGGACTCCTGTCTATGCAAAGTCCAGAGCTCCTGAAGTAACAATTAAATGGCTTAATCTTAAAACCCTCCAAGGTTTAATTCAGTAGCTCTCTTCAGAAGGGCATTGCTAATTCTTCTTGAATTGCTGCTGCTGCTGCTAACTGCATTGTCTTTATTTGAACAGTATTCAAAATTCCATTCTCTCTAATGGAGTTAATTGCATTATGAAAGTCGGCTTAGAGTGGAAACTTATTTCTGCTCCTGGAGTATCTCTCCACAGAATCCTTTTTCTTTTTTCTTTACAGTGTGACACGTGCACATTTATATAGCATAACGTCACACAAATGTAGCGTGCCCTATTTAAATCAAGTTTCAAAGAATCTTCTTTAAAATATTTATACACACACACCAAAGCATGTTAGCTCTCCAAAGTGCCTATATTTCTGGCCATCGGATCTAATAGACTCTAAGTCCTTGGAACATTAACAAATCTCTGAGCTTTTAAATAGGCGGTGACCTGTTCATTAGTGGGCTACTTCAATAAAGTGAAGGCTCCCATATACGTTAATGATGGATCATGGAACTGTTTGATTTGCAGTGAGTTAAGTTGCCTATTATCCCCTAACATTCAAGTGGATCATGTTATCACACCCAAATAATGAGTCAAGCCCCTTCCCCTGTGTCTGTAGATTTCTGAATCATTACAGGAAATCTTAGTGGATAAGTCTATGAAGTTTTATGCCTGACAACTGTAGATGAATTACTACTTTTGCCAAGCATATGAAATTTCAGCTAAGGGTCCATTTCCTCATGAGAGTAACAGCTTATTCAAAGTTTATCTGAACATCTTAAAAAGAATGGCAGACAAAATTTTCTCCATCTCCCTCTCCCCTCGATTAAGCATCCTTCAAATAAAACTCATATTAACCATCTACTCTTGTTCCCCAATGTTATACACACTCATGTCTGCAGACACAGAGAGACAGGTAGATGTTGAATCAGTCCATACATTTTAAAAATGCTACCTCAGTTATAAATCTGTTACGTTTCCAATATGGTGATTGCTTCCTTTTCATGTCTATTTTCTGCTAATTCTGTAGTCTTTTTAGAGGTACATGCTCATGTTTAAAAATCTATAAAATTAAGGAAAACTCACTGCAAAAGATGTTTTAAATGTTTTTTGAAGTGTTTCCATGGTGCCCTAACATTTCATGTTTATCACCATAGTGTGTGCCTGTGTGCACACAAAAATGTTCAAAACAACTTCTTCAGTAAGATCTCTAAAGCTAGCTAGATGTTTCTGATAGAAGGCAATAAACCCTTTTGACATTAATCCTTCCTAAAAGTGAAATACGTCTACACTATAGAGAAAGCTATATAAAATATGAGTGACAGGAAGAAAACAACTTCATTTATTCTTGCTCTGCAATTTCTCCTGTGGAGATGACAACCATGGGGGAGGTGAAGAATGGCAAATTCTTCTGTGTTTGATGTTAATTTTATGACATTGTGGAAAAAGAGAACATTGAGCCCTACTCTGGATCTCTAAGTGAATTTGTGTAAAGAACGCCCATTAGTTCATGTCACCATGGAGAACTAGTATATTATGAATATTTTTACAAACTGACTTGGGAAAAATTCCTCAGTACTGTGGATTCACAGAGAACTGCCCTGAAAAACTATTATATTTTCTTCCCAGGTACAAAGCTATGATTAATAACTTTAATGCAGAGCCAGGATATTTTCATTGATGGTTACTTAACCAATTTTTATAAATACATAAAATCTTCCATTCTTTAATGCCAAGGACTTTCAAACTCCATAAAATTAGGGGAAAAAAATGATTTTAGGCTGAAAAGGTAAAGCCAAATTCTCTTATCAAAAAGTAACTATTATTCTCTGACAAATTAAGAATATTAAAAAGTGTATGAAGACATTTGCTTTCTTGGACTTATTGCATATTGTTTAAAAGGCATTTGACTCAATCAGTTTAAAATGTTTAAACTGTAACAAGAGCTATTTTACCATGACAAAAATCAATTTGAATATTTTTGACATATTACAAAAATGTCAAGATCTCTCATTATCTCTATTCCCCATCCTTTCTTTATTTCTCAAAGTTAACTTTATCTCTGGTCCCATGTTTAAAAATCTAGGTGATTTAGCATTTCTAATTTTATTATGGAATTTCATCTCTCTTTCTGGATGATTACTTGCCTTATATCTTAACATTCTAGAGCTGTCTTATCTTATTCCTGACTGCCATGTACCCTTGAGATATAAAGTCAATGGATCAGTTAATACTTGATTCTAGGTTATTTACTTGACCTTTTTTCTGATTCCTGACTACTCTCAGCCTCCATAATGGTCAATGGCATTTCAACACTCCCTTGTGAAAAACTTCATGGACCATGAATTTCATGGATAGCCTGATACTGAATTACATAGCCCTTCCTCTTGAGTTCTAAAATCAATCTTCATCCATGTTAACAAAGTCATAGAACATTCATTTTCACCTTATACTACATACAGTTTGTTTTTAGCTGTTTATACACAATAATTTTAGCCATCTAGCACTTAAAATGCTTTTGAGATTAGTGATTTAACACTATCCCTTTCAAGTGACATGTTTTTATTTTTAAAAAGGCCATCTGGACATAACACTTAATCCAAGTTATGATAGAGCTTGGGATTCTATGGCAGTTCCATGGATACTATTTGGAAGATTTTTTTTTTTTTCTTTTAAAATGTGACATATTGGATGTTTTCATCAGTTGTCATTCGATATATTTTCTCACTTAGATGATAATTGCTACTCGTCTTGTTTAAGTATATTTCATAATTTATAACTAATACTTGTTCATGAGAAAGGAAATAAGTTATTGCTAAATGTGTTAGTACTTTGACCACCTGGTGCGAAGAGCTGACTCATTTGAAAAGACCCTGATGCTGGGAAGGATTGAGGGCAGGAGGAGAAGGGGATGACAGAGGATGAGATGGTTGGATGGCATCACTGACTCAATGGACATGAGTTTGGGTAAACTGTGGGAGTTGGTGATGGACAGGGAGGCCTGGCATGCTGTGGTTCATGGGGTCACAAAGAGTCAGACATGACTGAACGACTGAACTGAAACTGAAATGGGTTAAACTGAAATCTTCATCTCCCTCTTTCTCACCTGTTATCTCACTTCCCATAGACAACTGCCCACACTAGCAGTTTCCTATATTCTTCTAGAAACTTTCTGCCAACTTATAAAATACATAGATATATAGAAGACTAGTCTCTTTCTTCAGTTAACTTGATAATTATTGGACCTAGTTAATTTCTCTCTTCTTAACAATATTTTAACTTGAGTTCCCAGATGTCCACTACAATTTTGATTTTACCTTTCACCTCAACAGCAATCCATTCCCAGTTTTATTTGCTGGTTTCTTCTTTTTCCTCTTAATATTGAACTAGCTTTGGTTTTCTCCTGTCTACACCCACACATCTGAGTGATCTCATCCATGCACATAGTTTTAAACACCATATGTTGACAGCTCCCAAATATATATCTCCAGCACAGATCTCCCCAGATCCAGTCTCCTATATCCAACTGCTTTCTTGGCACATAATACACTTGTGTACCTAACAGACATCTCAAATTCACGTGTCCAAAATGAACTTGTTGGTCATCACTCAAAAATATATTCTATTCTTAGATTTCACCATGTCTATTGATAAACTCCATCCTCTCAGTTACTCAAGCTAAATTTCTCAAACTTTCTTACATCCTTCCTTTCTCCTTCATGGCATATTTAATTTGATAGGAAGTCCTGTCGGTGGTACTTGCAAAGTATGTGTGGAATCATCCCAATTTTCAGCAGTTTTACTGTTCTTACCATGATTCTAGTAGTAATAATTGCCTACATGAATTACTGCATTCAATTCCTAAATCGTTTCCTTCAAGTCCTCTAAAGGATAGCATCAACATCAAGGGTCATCCTTTGAAATAATTCCAGTTCATGTCACCCTTCTGTTCAAAATCAACTGATGGCTCCCCATTGACCACAGAGGACATGCCAAGAGTCCCCTATGATTTGTGACCCCTCATCTTATTTGTGGTTTATTCTCCTTACATTCTTCCCCTTTGCTCATTCTGCTTCCACAGTTCTTCCTTTTCCTAGAAGTTACAAGGCTTATTAGGGCTTCCCTGGTGACTTGGTAGAAAGTATGCATCTGCTAATGCAGGAGACACAGATTTGATCCTTAGGTCAGGGGGTTCCCCTGGAGAAAGAAATGGCAACCCACTCCTGTATTCTTACCTGGGAAATCTCATGGATAAAAGAGCCTGGTGGATTGCAGTCCATGGAACTGCAGACGAGTTGGATACAAACAACAACAACAAATATTATTCCCACCTTCAAATTTCATATATTGAAATCCTAACCTTTTATATGGGCTTCCCTTGTGGCTCAGCTGGCAAAGAATCTACCTGCAATGCAGAAGACCTGGGTTCGATCCTTGTGTTGGGAAGATCCCCTGGAGAAGGGAATGGCCACCCATGCCAGTATTCTGGCCTGGAGAATTCCATGGACTGTATAGTCTATGGGTTCTCAAAGAGTTGGACACAACTGAATGACTTTCTCTTTCACCCTCTGTATGATGGTACTGGGATGTGGGGCCAGTGGAAGATGATTAGGTTGTGAGGGTGGAATCCTTATGAATGGTAGCTAAACAACAACAGGACTCATTTCCACCTGTGCTAGCCATTCCTCTTGCTGGAATTCTATTTCCCAAATATCTACTTGCCTACTTGTCTGTAATTATCTTTGTTCAAGCTCCCCCTTCTCCATGAGAGCTATTGTTACTTCTCTAATTGTGCAAGCCACACAAAACCCTCAGGCATTACAGCCACTTTTATCCTTTCCTACATTTCTCATATTGTGTTTACAATTTATTTCCATGTCTCCTTTCTGAAATGTAAACACTTGGAGAACAGGGGTCTTTACATGTTATGTGCTGATCTAAGGAAATAAGAATGGGATCTGGCAGACTAGCACATAGTAAGCAGTTAATATGTATTTGCACATAAGTTTTGTGTATATAAATGAATGGCCAAATCATTCCAGATTTCTTGTTTGACTTTTGTGTTTCATAATCATGCATGGGCATATATTAGCATGAGCACACACTGTCATTTTTTAAAGGAAAAGTAAGAAATGTAAATCATTTTGTATATTTCTTTAGAAAAAAGGGAAATGTGGTTGAATTTTAGGACCGTGAAACACAACATCTATAGTATTTGTTCTGGTTTGTTGGTGTGTGATTGTGATATTTTGGTTTTCATTGCATTTGATAAATTAAGATCATGGTTTTCACTCAACAGTTTCTAAAATTTCTTCTCAGTGATGGTGGAGGATAAACAAGGAGAATAAATGAAAATAACCTCTGCCTAATGCTCTTTTTGCACCTAATAGTTATGTACTTTACCCTTTGTACTCTTAAGTATTCAGATATTTACAAACCAATATATAAGTATGTGTACTTATGAACACTTATATGCAAACAAGTGTCTACTTACATATCTAAGTGTTTGTTACTAAGCTGACTTAGAACACATCAGAGTATGTAAGTTCCCAGAGGTATGTCATTTCAAATGTAAATTATGCATAGAAACATTCTGTATAATCAGACACACCCAGACATGTGTCTGCCCATCAAATAATTTCCTCTAATGGTCTTTGAGAATCTTGGTGGCTCCTTCAATTCTGTCTTTCCAATTATGCTTCTGGTCAGTTTTCCTTAGCAACCATGTGGAAACATATTTCCATATTTCATCTATTGATTCCTTCCTTTTATGTCTGAATAATTTTCCATTACATATGTATAACATCTTTATCTATTCATCTGTTGTTGGGCACTTGTTTCATGTCTTGGTTATTGTAAATAATGATGCAGTGAACATGGAGGTACAGATATCTTTTGTAGATTATGATTTTGCTTCCTTTGCATAAATACCCAGAAGTGGAATTTCTAGTCATATGGTAGTCATATTTTTAATTTTTGAGGAACTGCATATTACTTTCCTTAGTAGCTATACCAATTTACATTTCCACCAGCAGTGCAGAAGGATTTGCCTTCTCCATATCCTTGCCAACATTTATTTTCTTGTCTTTTTGATGTCATTCTAACATGTGTGGGGAAATATCTTACTGTGGTTTTGTCTTGAACTTTCCTGATTACTAATGTGAGTATGGTTTCATGTGCCTCTTGATCATTTGTATGGTTCAAGTGTAGTGGTGTTTACAGTTAATTGATCAAAGTCAGCCCCGTAGCTTTCTGTCACTCAGAGGAAAATATTCACTTGAATCAGATTGTCTCCTGTGTATAAGAAGAGATTGGATGTCACTCCCTACCTCACATAATGGTGTCCCTTTAAGCTTTGGTTTCTCTTCTGGTCTGATTCTTCTCGCTACATTTGAAGTTTTCTGTTAAACAAATGCCCTTTGTATAACTTCTTTGGAAGGAAATAATTATGTACTTCCTATACAGACATTGTTATAGTTTACCAACAACTCACCCTCTTTTTCTGGGGGAAAAAGGATATTATATTTTCAATAATATTGATATCAACTGGCCTCAGACTTAGTTGGCCTCTGCCTTAGTTTACCAAATGGAATTTGACCCATGTCACTGACCTAATGGAGAATTTGATTGCTGAATTTTTCCTCTCCAACCCTTCTTTCATGTCTAGCAATTGTGGACCCGTGGCCTGATTTGGAAGTGAGCTGATGAGCCATTACATAGAGACAGCTGCCCTGGAAATTTGCCCAGACTCACAGTTGTGTTTGCATGGGTAAAAAATAAATAAATATAGTAAAGGAAGGTGGCACTAATGATTTTTTAGTGAGAGATGCTATATAGTAAGTGCACATATGGTCTCATTGCCAGAAATAGGTTACTAGTGAATTAGTGCTACTGAATATTGTTAGTTTCACAGAGAGTCAATGACAGCTAGTAAATGATCACTAAACAAACTCAACTCCTTATTAGTAAGGTTATTTTCCTTGATCTAGCTGTGAATCAAAGAACAAATTAATTTTCGTTATATTTTTGCTCCTAACATCAGAATAATGTTCAAATAATATTTAAATCCCCAAATAAATGGTATCATTCATTTGAAATATTAACATATTTTATAATGCTGCTTCCCAGCTGTAATCATTCTTTTAGGACATTCTAATTTTCAATAATTTATACATCTGTGAATAATTAGGTTGTTTTCCATTTCCAGAATATTTTTCCCACTCAAGAATTAGAAGACATAGCAGACATGAGTTCTGGTCCTGATAAAGCAAAAATTAAGTATATTGTATGTGAATAGTGTTCGGGCAGGAATACAGGAATAGTAAAAATATGATAATTAGATTTCCATTGAGTTTTCCTCAAAAAGTTGTATATTTTTACAGAGGGACTAACAAATTCTTACAGAAGAAATCTTCAAAATCCTTTCTCATTGTGTATTTGGCTAAAATAGAAATGTAAATTTTATAACAAGATCATGCAGCTCTCTATTTTAGAAGCAAATTCAGTGCTTTTCATTTGCTGAAATGCTGAGCTTATATTCCATAGTGGCTTTCCTTCCCCTGTCCTTTCCTTCTTTCTTCTGGATTTTTCTAGAAAATGCAGTATCTAAGCCCTCCAGAATCAGGATTCATTCTTCCTAACAAATTTTTTATTCAGTATTATCCCAATTAACCTTGGTTCTTTGGCACATCCCTCCACAAAGTGTCCAGTTATATATTTTAAGGAGTGTGATACATTCAGTTCAGTTCAGTCGCTCAGTCATGTCCGACTCTTTCCGAATACCTTTATACTTTGATACCTTAATTTCTTATTTAAATGCTCACCTAATTTTAAAATTTTCCATGAAAATATTGATCCCATTTATCTCCCTTCTTTTAACATGGTTCTTATTCTTATTTGTACTGTAGAGTGTTACCAACATAATAATAAACTGTTTCAATTTTCTTATATAAACAATCATTATTTATTGAGCACCTACTGTTTTTCAGTCACTCATTCTACACCCTAAATAAAATGATAAACAAGATGAGCATATTCCATTCATCATAACATTCTTCTATGCTCTAGTTACAGGGGTAGCCGACCTCTAGAATCTAATGCCTGATGATCTGAGTTGCAGCTGATTTAATAATAAAAATAAAGTGCACAATGAATGTAATGTGCTTAAATCATCTCAAAGTCATCCACTGCACCCCTCAGTTCAATCGTTCAGTTGTGTCTGACTCGTTGCGAACACGTGGACTGCAGCCCACCAGGCTTCCCTGTCCATCACCAACTCCCGGAACTTTCTCAAACTCATGACCATAAAGTCGGTGATGCCATCCAACCATCTCATCCTCTATCGTCTGCTGCTTCTACTGCATTCAGTCTTTCCCAGCATCCAGGTCTTTACCAATGAGTCAGTTCTTCACATCAGGTGACCAAAGTATGGGAGTTTCAGCTTCAGCATCAGTCCTTCCACTGAATATTCAGGACTGATTTCCTTTAGGATGGACTGGTTTGATCTCCTTCCTGTCCAAGGGACTCTCAAGAGTCTTCCCCAACACTACAGTTCAAAAGAATCAATTCTTCAGGGCTCAGCTTTCTTTGTAGTCCAACTTTCCCATCCAAACCTGTTCAGTTCAGTTCAGTTCAGTTGCTCAGTCGTGTCCGACTCTTTGTGACCCCATGAACTGCAGCACACCAGGCCTCCCTGTCCATCACCACCTCCCAGAGTCCACCCAAACCCATGTCCATTGAGTTGGTGATGCCATCTAACCATCTGATCCTCTGTTGTCCCCTTCTCCTCCTGCCTACAATCTTTCCCAGCATCAGGGTCTTTTCCAATGAGTCAGCTCTTTGCAGCACATGGCCAAAGTATTGGAGTTTCAGCTTCAACATCAGTCCCTCCAATGAACACCCAGGCCTGATCTCCTTTAAGATGGACTGCTTGGATCTCCTTGCAGTCCAAGGGACTCTCATGACTACTGGAAAAAAACATAGCTTTGGCTAGATGAACCTTTGTAGAAAAGTGATGTCTCTGCTTTTTAATATGCTATCTAGGTTGGTCATATCTTTTCTTCCAAGGAACAAGCATCTTTTAATTTCATGACTTCAGTCACCATCTGCAGTGATTTTGGAGCTCAAGAAAGTAAAGTCTGTCACTGTTCTGTTGTGTCACCATCTATTTGCCATGAAGTGATGGAGCTGGATGCCATGATCTTAGTTTTCTGAATGTTGAGCTTTAAGCCAACTTTTTTACTCTACTCTTTCACTTTCATCAACAGGTGCTTTAGCTCTTCATTTTCTGCCAGAAAGGTGGTGTCATCTGCATAGCTGAGGTTATTCATTTTTTTCCCAGTAATCTTGATCCCAGCTTGTGTTTCATCCACCCCAGCATTTTGCATGATGTACTCTGCATGTAAGTTAAATAAGCAAGGTGACAATATGCAGCCTTGACATACTCCTTTTTCTATTTGGAACCAGTCTGCTGTTCCATGTCCAGTTCACAGATTTCTCAGAAGGCAGGTAAGGTGGTCTGGTATTCCCATCTCTTGAAGAATTTTCCACAGTTTGTTGTGATCTGCACAGTCAAAGGCTTTGGCATAGTCAAGAAAGCAGAAGTAAGTGTTTTTCTGGAATTCTCATGCTTTTTCTGTGATCCAACAGATGTTGGCATTTGATAACTGGTTTCTCTGCCTTCTCTAAATCCCACTTGAACATCTGGAAATTCATGGCTCACATACTGTTGAAGTCTGGCTTGGAGAATTTTGAGCATTACTTTGCTAGCACATGAATTGAATGCAGTTGTACGGTTGTTTGAACATTCTTTGGCTTTCCCTACCTTGGAACTGGAATGAAAACTGACCTTTTCCAGTCCTGTGGCCACTACTGAGTTTTCCAAGTTTGCTTGCATATTGAGTGCAGCCCTTTCACAGCATCATATTTCAGGATTTGAAATAGCTCAGCTGGAATTACATCACCTATACTAACTTTGTTCCCAATAATGCTTCCCAAGGCCCACTTGACTTTGCATTCCAGGATGTCTGGCTCTAGGTGAGATATCACACCATTGTGGTTATCGGGGTCATGAAGATCATTTTTGTGTAGTTCTTCTGTGTATTGTTGCCACCTCTTCTTAATATCTTCTGCTTCTGTTAGGTCCATACCATTTCTGTGCTTTATTTTCCCCATCTTTACATGAAATGTTCCCTTGGTATCTCTAATTTTCCTGAAGAGATCTCTAGTCTTTCCCATTCTGTTGTTTTCCTCTATTTCTTTGCACTGATCTCTGAGAAAGGCTTTCTTATCTTTCCTTGCTATTCTTTGGAACTCTGCATTCAAATGGGTATATCTTTCCTTTTCTCCTTTGCCTTTCACTTTTCTTCTTTTCTCAACTCTCTGTAAGGCCTCACACAACCATTTTGCCTTTTTGCATTTCTTTTTCTTGGGGATTGTCTTGATCACTGCCTCCAGTACAGTGTCATGAACCTTTATCCATAGTTCATCAGGCACTCTATCAGATCTAATCCCTTAAATTTTTTTTGTGACTTCCACTGAATAATCGTTAGGGATTTGATTTAGGTCATACCTGAGTGGTCTAGTCGTTTATCCTACTTTCCTCAATTTGTCTGAGTTTTGCAATAGGCAGTTCATAATCTGAGCTACAGTAAGCCTCTGGTCTTGTTTTTGCTGACTGTATAGAACTTCTCCATCTTTGGCTGCAAAGAATAGAATCAGTCTGATTATGGTGTTGACCATCTGGTGATGTCCATGTGTAGAGTCTTCTCTTGTGTTATTCAAAGAGGGTGTTTGCTATGACCAGTGCGTTCTCTTGTTAGCCTTTGAGCTGCTTCATTTTGTACTCCAAGGGCAAGTGTGCCTGTTACTCCAGGTATCTCTCGATAACCTACCTTTGCATTCCAGTTCCCTATGATGAAAAGGACATCTTTTTTGGGTGCTAATTCTAGGAGGTCTTGTAGGTCTTCATAGAACTGTTCAACTTCAGCTTCTTCAGCATTACTGATTGGGGTATAGATTTGGATTACTGTGATATTGAATGGTTTGCCTTAGAGACGAAAAGAGATCATTCTGTCATGTTTGGAATTGTACCTAAGTACTGCATTTCAGACTCATTTGTTGACTCTGAAGGCTTCTCCATTTCTTCCAAGGGATTCTTGCCCACAGTAGTAGATATAATGGTCATCTAATTTAAAGTTTGCTGCACTCAATATGCCAGCAAATTTGGAAATCTCAGCAGTGACCACAGGGCTGAAAGAGCTCAGTTTTCATTCCAATCCCTGCACCCCTGCTCAGTGGAAAAATTGTCTTCCATGAAACCAGTCCCTGGTATCAGAAAGGTTGGGGACAGCTGCTGTATGAGGGATGTCCCTTTCTTTTTAAAAGTACTATATAAAATGCAATCATTTAGTATTATTGCTGGTAAAATCTGATAATATATGGTTGAAGTGATTGTAACTTCTTACAACATTCCTAAAATATCAATAATTAATTGGCTACCAATATATTTAATCCAATGAGTATGTGCTTACTACAAAATGAACATGATCCCATTTATTCAGGGTCATGTTGAACTTTCTATTGGCTTTGTATTGAAAGGGAATACTATTTGAAAAGGGAGCTTTTTAAACTACACCTGTTTTAAAATCATGTTGAATGAGTACATTGTTTTTATGTTAAATGTGCTCATTGCAATTAACATACTTAATTACTGCATACCTAGGAGAGCTCTTCCTAGAAACATTTTCCTTAGTCTTGAGGTCAAATTAATTAAGTACTTGAATTTTCTCTGTAAATAAGCTGTCATTTTTTGTTGTCTTCCCTGTAATTATTATAAATCATTCAGTTATTTTATGTTCCCATTGTGCACTGAAAATTGTCACTCTGGCGTTCAAACATCGAGGCCCTGAAAAAAGCCATTTATTTCTCTTTCTTGCTTCCCTAACTGGCATAGTAGAAATGGTATTCATGTTGACCACTCACCTATTCCAAAACGTAAGGAAGTTTAACAAGTGAATGATGAATTTTATAATTAAGAATGTAGTAGACACAACAAAAATATTTTGTGTTCAGTAGTTGAAAGTAAAGGATTAGTGACTAAAATATCTGATAGTCAGGCTGTCCAGTGTATGCATCTCAAGGGGAAACAGGGACGGCAGAGTTTGTAGAGGGTCAAAACAAAGAGGACAGTTGTGTGCCTTAAATGGAGTTGTTGTGTCTAGACAAATTTTGTCTCCTGATGGCTTTTACTTGATTCGTGAAAATAACCATCCTTTAGAGCATTGACTACATCATCAATGAAACAGTGGTTTTTACAAAATTGATAATGGATTCTTGGTGTGGTCATAACACATCTCAATTTAATAAAATCACAATTAAAATACATCATGACTATGAAAATTATTTGGCAATTATATATCCAAGAGGGAATAATTTGTTCCCACAGGAAGCATTTCAAATAAAACTTTTGAATGAATTAAATCAGAAACACTGTGTATTCTGAAATAATTTTTCCACATGTGTACCAGTTCTGACTTTGAACAATCTCAATAATTTAGGAAAAATAATTTTTTTATTCAGTTTGTAATGAGGCATTTGATCAATTCTTTTAAAGTAAGAGGGTTTGTTGTTATTAATTGCAGTATGACTTGCACATCACTAATTTTGTATAGTTTGCTTTTTAAACCTTGTCTAAAATGTTTTACAAAATAGATGGAATTCAGGGCATTTATACTGAGTCTTAACTCTTCAGCAAGAACTGTGCTAAAGTCTGAAGAGGCCAAGTTGGATGCAGTTTTATCTTTGCTTTCCTTACGCTGCCCTCTGTTTAGTGGTTGACAGCCCACTGTTGTAGTGACACTGTCAGGGACATAGAAAATATTCTGGATCTTACACTGGCTGTATTCACCACATCCCTTAGTTTTGTGAGGCAAAATGTTCTAACTAATGTTAAAAGCGCAGACCAAACCAACAGATACCAATTTGGGAATCATTAGAAAATAGTCATTCAGACTAGGGAAAAACATGAGTCATATAAAACCTAAATGAATGGATGAAGAATGAATGCATGGAAGAACATTTTTAAGAGTAAACTTTGGATTTTAAAAATAAAGTATTTGCTGTTTAAAAAAAAAACCTAATGATCTTGAAAATGAAAAAGAAAAAAAAAACCCTCTGAGTTCTATTAAAGATACTTATCAAATGTGAAGAGATAATTATCATAGATTTAATTAGGGCATTATTGCTCTCCGTGGACTCAGATCCAAAATA
Organism: Muntiacus reevesi; assembly: GCF_963930625.1. Lineage (NCBI taxonomy): Eukaryota > Metazoa > Chordata > Mammalia > Artiodactyla > Cervidae > Muntiacus > Muntiacus reevesi. The sequence goes on along the minus strand of NC_089262.1, from coordinate 20,222,334 downwards.
GTATTTGTATAAAAAATGTTTGATAGTAGTCAAGACATTTGCTTCTTCTTATTCCCCACAATATCCCCTGGGTCTCCTGCAAAACCACATACTTGTTAAGTGTTGAAATGAATGATAAAATATAGGAAAAGAAAATGTGTTATTTTGTTTAATTTTCTTCTTATAATAAATTTATACTATTTTGTTTTTATTGTCTTTTACAATATTATTTTTTATTCTTCCTCATCCAAATGTGTCTGTCTGTATTTTCCTTCATGAATGTCTCCCTTTGAGACTCTGGTAACAATTCACACATCTCTGTTATTGTCCCACCCCGTACATTCTTTCCTAGAAAAATCAGCAGTCTAGTACTAGTAGTTTTAATGAACATATGTATGCTTAAGAGTTTCAAATGGACATCTAAGGCCCTGGCCAATTCCTTGAACTTCTGACTTTGCTGAGGTTGAAGATTGAACTGTGACACTTACACTCCTGTATTTACTCCCAATACTTAGAAAAATATTGGCTAAAATATGTTTTCAAATGTTTACTTAGTATCAGGTATACTTCACATATGTTATCAAAGTTAATGTTGCAGTAACCCTCTGCAACATTACATTTGTCATTTTCCATGTGGAAACACTCTGTCTCTGAGAGAGAGAAATTTCATGGCAAGGTCACAAAACTATTAAGTGAAATAGCTGAGGCCGGAGGCCAATAGTTTCTAATGCCAAAGCCCATTCTCCTAGGTATGATTAATATCTCCTCTATTTGTCAGCACCATCCATAGAAACATCTTCCACATGGTCATGCAAATCTGTAACCTGGGAGTCTCCTTGACCTTTTCTCCTCCTCCAGTTTCCCACCTACTCAATCTCCAAGACCAGATAAGTTAAATTATAAATTTCCCCTAAAGATATTTCTATTTACTATTGCTTTCATTTGGACTCTAGTTATTTTTCTTGCAAAGATAGACTGCTAATTTTCTTTTCTTTTCACAACTCATCTTTGAAGATAGCTAATGCAGTCTATTCAGGAAGAGCTGTCATACTCCTTTTGCTTAAGCCCCAAAGTTTATCTTCGGTCAACTACAAAGTTGGAAGACCTAAACATGGTCCCTATCATGTTCTATCCCGCACTTATCCATATTCATTTGAAATACACATATACACACATGTGTACATATGTATACACACATTTATTCCTTTGCCTCTCTATTTCTTGTCTCATGACAACTCCCATTTTTCCTTCACTGCTGCACTCTAAGATATGCAGGTTAATCATTTTCCTAAAAGCCTTCCTTAAGTTTCCCCACCTTCAAAAAGAGGCACGTCGTCCCTTTTCCTTTAATAGAAATCTCTGTTATCCCTCTCTTTTCCCTTACAACATACTATTTGAGTTATTGATTTGTCTTTCTAGCTCTTAATTTATATTATAAGAACTTGAAGGAAATGGTTATAAGCACTTGAAGAATCCTTTGAATCACAGAATATAGCATGTAATAGGCATTCAGTTATGCCTGCACAGAACTAAAATATGCTACACATATTGTATGAAATAATTGATATAAGCAAGATTATTTTGCTATGATTGATAACATGGTACTAATGTTGATATTATTTTGGTATTTAGTGTGTTTATTTTGATTATTAATGTTTAATGTTACGTGTAGATGTTATGTAAAGGTGATTCAGTAAAACAAAGTACAGATAAATTTTAGAAAGGAAAGGAGAATATATAAGAATTTAAAAAATTATCTAATAGAATCCATTTAAGCTAAATTAACAAACAATTAGATTTGTATCAAATTTAAGTATGTTTCACATTAAATTCAATTTTAAGGAAAATTTGGACAATCACAATCTCTTTGATTATGTAAAATAATTAGATGAAATATGATAAGAGGTATATGTAAGCGTAGAATAAAGTTTATGAGAAGGAAGATAATTAGCTATTATTTTCACATGAAGGAGAACATTAAAAGCAGATATTGCCTCTTTATAATTGGACATTTTTTCAATTATAATAGAGAACTAGGAGAAATAATCACAATTTTTGAAAACATACAAATACATGAAGTCAAAGTTTTGATTAGGATTGATTCCTGTCATAAGATAATATTCATGTACTAGGCTTTGTTGGATCATAGAAAAAGTAAGAGAATTCCAGAAAAATATCTACTTCTGCTTCATTGACTATGCTAAAGCCTTTGACAGTGTGGATCACAACAAACTGGAAAATTTTTAAAGAAGTGGGAATACCAGACTACCTTACCTGCCTTCTGAGAAACCTGTCTGCAGTTCAAGAAGCAACAGTTAGAATTGGACATGGAACAGTGGTCTGGTCCCAAATTGGGAAAGGAGTATATCAAGGTTGTATATTGTAACCCTGCTTATTTAACTTATATGCAGAGTATATTATGAGAAATGCTGGGCTGGATGAAGAACAAGCTGGAATCAAGATTGCTGGGAGTAACATCAATAACCTCAAATATGCAGATGACACCACCCTTATGGCAGAAAGTGAACTAAAGAGCCTCTTGATGAAAGTGAAAGAGGAGAGTGGAAAAGTTGGCTTAAAACTCAACATTCAGAAAACTAAGATCATGGCATCTGGTCCCATCACTTCATGGAAAATAGGTGGGGAAACAATGGAAACACTGACAGACTATTTTTCTGGGCTGCAAAATCACAGCAGATGGTGACTACAGTCATGAAATTAAAAGACACTTGCTTCTTGGGAAAAAGGCTATGATAAACCTAGATACCATGTTAAAAAGCAAAGACATTAATTTACCAACAAAGGTCTGTATAATAAAAGTTATGTTTGTTTGTTTGTTTTTTTCTAGTAGTTATGTAGAGATGAGAGTTGGACCATAAAGAAAGCTGAGCACTGAAGAGCTGATGTTTTTGAACTGTGGTGTTGAAAAAGATTCTTGAGAGTCCCTTGGAAAGCAAGGAGATCAAACCGGTCAATCCTAAAGGAAATGAGTCCTGAATATTCATTTTAAGGACTGATGCTGAAGCTGAAGCTCCAATATTGAGGCCACCTGATGTGAAGAACTGACTCGTTGGAAAATATCCTGATGCTGGGAAAGATTGAAGGTGGGAGGAGAAGGGGATGACAGAGGATAAGATGGTTGGATGGCATCACCAAATCTATGGACACGAGTTTGAGCAAGTTCCCAATGTTGGTGACGGACAGGGAGCACCTAAGCAATGGAACTGAACTGTGGCTATGACAAGTTCTTATATATAACTGTATATTTCATATACATATTCTATATAAATAGTTAGTTTTAGGAATTTGTTAATTACATAAATATTAATTATGCTATTTTCACATACCTACAAGATAGAAGGGTTCCCCTGGTGGCTTAGCAGTAAAGAATCTGTCTGTAAAGCAGGAGACATGATTTTTATCCCTGGAGAAGGAAATAGCATCCCACTCTAGTATTCTTGCTGGGAAATACCATGAACAGAGGAGCCTGGTGGGTTACAGTGTGTGAGGTTGCAAAGAGTTAGACACCACTGAGCTACTAAAAAACATCAGCTAGTGGTTTAGATGGAAAAGGGTCGGCCTGCAGTGCAGGAGACCCAGGTTCTATCCCTGGGTGGGGAAGATCCCCTGGAGAGGGAAGTGGCAACCCATTCCAGTATTCTTGCCTGGAAAATCCCATGTATGGAGGAGCCTGGCAGACTGTAGTCCATGGGGTCACAAAGAAGTACATTAAATGAAGCTTTTTTTATAGAATTTGTCTAATACAATATTTGAAAAATGTTAAAATCTGTTTTAGATTCATATGACAATAACATGTTTCATCTTCCTTACCATGCAATAATAGATAAGATAGTCTATGCTTATTATGATATTAAATGAGAAGGAAATTAGTTTCATTTGCAAAACAAGGCTTTGGTTTAATATTAAAATATATAGCCAACCTTTTTTGGTTATTGACAAGTATGCTCTATGTCAATGTAAATACAAAAAAAGCCCTCTAATGTTATAGAATCCTTGATTTTTTGGATTCACCTGTATTAGTCATCTGTTATAATATTACTGTATTAGACAATGGATAACAAGTATTTATTCACATGCTCATGTGTCTATTTGCTGTTGACCAAGGGTGGCTTTGTCTGAGTAACTCTGCTTCAGGGTCCAGTTAGCTAGGGTTTAGGTCACTGTAAATATAAATGCATTCATTCTGAAGACTTATAGTTGATCCAAACACTTGTGGGATATTGTAAACTATGTGAGATAGTTTCTATAATGGGTCAGACACTTCTAGGTTTACCTAACCCTGAAAATATTAGCTAAGATCACAGATATTAATAGTTAACTAACTCCCCCCAAAGTCTTCCAGCTAATCAAAAATAGAAACAGAATTTAAATCTACTTATGTCTGAATAAAACATCTGTGCTTTTCCTCACTATAGTGTGTCTCCTTTTCCAATAACTCATCTATTATTAGAATTGCCATTACAGCAAATGCATTATGAAATTGACCAAGCTTCCTTTGATTCCTTCAATAATAAGAACCAAATTCTTCTTAAGACTGCCACTTTGACCTTCAGAAAAGTTGAAAATGATCTTCATCTGGCTTATTTTTGATAATCCTTGTTTGAGCCTGAGGGAAATACAGAAAAATAGCATTTTTTCCTTAAGAAGAGTTAATCAATGAAATATTTGCTAAATCAATGAAACACATATACATTTAAGGACAATTGGCAAATTTATCATTCCTAACTTTTAACGCAGCCTCAAATGAAATAATTCTCACTTGCATCATTCTTATATCATATGGTTCTGTATAAATTTATGTATATTTCCATGTACATGGAAAAACTTTAATTTTCTAGGACAGAATGTAGTGAGTATCATGACTTTCATCCACTCAAGATATTTTAATGCAAATAATGTGCCCTCAGATCATATTTATCTGATAATCACAAATATTTATTTCTTTGCCTACTACTCTTACTGTTTCTAAAATCCTTAGGTCTCTTTCACCACACAATGTTATTATCTATACTCAGTAATTAAGATTAGCTATTAAGTTTATTTCCAATTATTGACTGCCTAATGCTACTGGAGATCAGAGGAGAAATAACTCCAGAGAGAATGAAAGGATGGAGCCAAAGCATAAACAACACACAGTTGTGAATGGGACTTGTGATAGAAGCAAGGTTTGATGCTGTAAAGAGCAGTATTGCCTAGGAACCTGGAATGTTAGGTCCATGAATCAAGGCAAATTGGAAGTGGTCAAACAGGAGATGACAAGAGTGAACATCGACATTCTAGGAATCAGTGAACTAAGATGGACTGGAATGGGTGAATTTAACTCAGATGACCATTATATCTACTACTGTGGGCAGGGATCCCTTAGAAGAAATGGAGTAGCCATCATAGTCAACAAAAGAGTCTGAAATGCAGTAGTTGGATGCAACCTCAAAAACAACAGAATGATCTCTGTTCGTTTCCAAGGCAAACCATTCAGTATCACGGTAATCCAAGTCTATGCCACAACCAGTAACGCTGAAGAAGCTGAAGTTGAATGGTTATATGAAGACTTACAAGACATTCTAAAACTAACTAACACCCAAAAAAGATGCCCTTTTCATTATAGGGAACCAGAATGCAAAACTAGGAAGTCAAGAAACACTTGGAGTAACAGGCAAATTTGGCCTTGGAGTACAGAATGAGGCAGGGCAAAGGCTAATAGAGTTCTGCCAAGAGAATGCACTGGTCATAGCAAACACCCCCCTCCAACAACACAAGAGAAGACTACACATGGACATCACCAGATGATCGACACCAAAATCAGATTGATAGTATTCTTTGCAGCCAAAAATGGAGAAGCTCTATACAGTCAGCAAAAAATGAGACTGGGAGCTAACTGTGGTTCAGATCATGAACTCCTTACTGCCAAATTTAGACTGATATTGAAGAAAGTGGAGAAAACCACTACACCATTCAAGTATGACCTAAATCAAATCCCTTATGACTATACAGTGGAAGTGAGAAATAGGTTTAAGGGACTAGATATGATAGAGTGCCTGATGAACTATGGATGTAGGTCTGTGACATTGTACAGGAGACAGGAATCAAGACCACCTACAAGAAAAAGAACTGCAAAAAAGCAAAATGGCTGTCTAAAGAGGTCTTACAAATAGCTGTGAAAATAAGGGAAGCAGAAAGCAAAGAAGAAAAGGAAAGCTATACCCATTTGAATGCAGAGTTCCAAAGAATTGCAAGGAGAGATAAGAAAGCCTTCCTCAGCGATCAATGCAAATAAATAGAGGAAAACAACAGAATGGGAAAGACTAGAGATCTCTTCAAGAAAATTAGAGATACCAAGGGAATATTTCATGCAAAGATGGGCTCAATAAAGGACAGAAATGGTATGGACCTAACAGAAGCAGAAGATATTAAGAAGAGGTGGCAAGAATACACAGAAGAACTTCACGAACCAGATAATCACAATGGTGTAATCACTCACCTAGAGCCAGACATCCTGGAATATGAAGTCAAATGGGCCTTAGGAAGTATCACTACGAACAAAACTAGTGGAGGTGATGGAATTACAGTGAAGCTATTTCAAATCCTGAGAGATGATGCTGTGAAAGTGCTGCACTCAACATGCCAGCAAATTTGGAAAACTCAACAGTGGCCAAATGACTGGAAAAGATCAGTTTTCATGAAACTCCCAAACAGAGGCAATGACAAGGAATGCTCAAACTACTGCACAATTGCACTCATCTCACACGCTAGTAAAGTAATGCTTAAAATTCTCCAAGCCAAGCTTCCATAATACATGAACCATGAACTTCCAGATATTCTAGCTGGTTTTAGAAAAGGCAGAGGAACCATAGATCAAATTGCCAACACCTGCTGGATCATTGAAAAAGCTAGAGAGTTCCAGGAAAACATCCATTTCTGCTTTATTGACTATGCTAAAGCCTTTGACTGTATGGATCACAATAAACTGTGGAAAATTCTGAAAGAGATGGGCATACCAGACCATGTGACCTACCTTTTGAGAAAACTGTATGCAGGTCAGGAAGCAACAGTTAGAACTGGACCATGGAACAACAGACTGGTTCCAAATAGGAAAAGGAGTACGTCAAGGCTGTATATTGTCACCCTATTTATTTAACTTATATGCAGAGTACATCATGAGAAACGCTGGGCTGGAGGAAGCACAAGCTGGAATGAAGATTGCTGGGAGAAATATCAATAACCTCAGATATGCAGCTGACACACCCTTATGGCAGAAACTGAAGAAGAACTAAAAAGCCTCTTGATGAAAGTGAAAGAGGAGAGTGAAAAAGTTGGCTTAAAGCTCAACATTCAGAAAACTAAGATCATGGCATCCGGTCCCATCACTTCATGGCAAATAGATGGGGAAACAGTGGAAACAGTGGCTGACTTTATTTTTCTGGTCTCCAAAATCTCAGCAGATGGTGATCGCAGCAATGAAATTAAAAGACAGTCCTTCGAAGGAAAGTTATGATTAACCTAGACAGCATATGCAGAGACATTACTTTGTCAGCAAAGGTCCACCTAGTCAAGGCTATGGTTTTTCCAGTGGTCATGTATGGATGTGAGAGTTGGACTATTAACAAAGCTGAGCGCCAAAGAATTGATGGTTTTGAGCTGTGCTGCTGGAGAAGACTCTCGAGAGTCCCTTGGACTGCAAAGAGATCCACCCAGTCCATCCTAAAGGACATCAGGCCTGGGTGTTCATTGGAAGAACTGATGTTGAAGCTGAAACTCCAATACCTGCCACCTGATGCAGAGAGCTGACTCATTTGAAAAGACCCTGATGCTGGGAAATATTGAGGGCAGGAAGAGAAGGGGGCGACAGAGGATGAGATGGTTGGATGGCATCACCAACTCGATGGACATGGGTTTGGGTGGACTCCCGGTGTTGGTGATAGACAGGGTCCTGGCGTGCTGCAGTTTATGGGGTTGCAAAGAGTCAGGCACGACTGAGCGGCTGAACTGAACTGAACTGAACTTGCCACTTCATGTTAACCATAATAATGTATATAGCCTTTAACTGGACTTCCCTGGTAACTCAGCTGGTAAAAATCTGCGTTCAGTGCAGGAGACGCTGGTTTAATTCCTGGGCAGGGAAGATCCACTGGAGAAGGAATAGGCTACCCACTGCAGTATTCTTGGGCTTTCCTGGTGGCTCAGATGATAAAGAATCTGCCTGTATTGTGGAGACCTGGGTCTCAACCGTGAATTGGGAAGATCCCCTGAAGAATGTAACAGCCACCCGCTCCAGCATTCTGGCCTGGAGAATTCCGTGGACTGTGTATAGTCCATGGGCTTGCAAAGAGTTGAACACAACTGAGCGACTTTCACTTCACATCACTTCAGCTTTTAACTTGGGTACATATTCTATTTCAGAAAGATTCTTTACCATCTGAGCAACAAGGGAAGTCCCTGCCCCATAAGGATTATAATATTTTTAGGGTATAAGTCTATACTTATTGATGCCTACTATCAATGCAATTGTTTTGTGTTTTCTAATCTAATTATTTGTGCTTTTCATGTGCTGTAATTCCTTTTTTGTATCTGACCTCAACATATAATCCCGGTGTGGCTGCTTCCCTCAGAATTTAGGTTTATGGAGTTTCCTGAATGTGGAATTTCATAACTCAAACCCATGGAAGTTTACATTTAGAACAATTTTTATTAAATATTGAGTGTATTCAAATGAATATTTATAAACTACATGTTAAACATAGTAAATAAGGAGTCAAGGAACACCAGTGTAAAAAATAAAAGTATTGAGGCTTCTCTGGTGGTTCAGTGGTTAAGAAAGATTGCACTTCCACTGCAGGAGATATGGATTCAGTGCTGGTTGTTGAAATAAGATCCCCCATTCTGCGTGGTGTGGCCAAAACATTTGAAAAATAAATCTGATTTTTAAAAGCATAAAATTAGTATCACAGAATTTAAATAATTCTGGACTCCTTCGGCAGTTTACTTCCCTTGTTGTAATTTTAAACACAATTAGGATCCAAAACTATGAGGTTGTCATTTTCTTGATTTCTTTGTAGACTTATCAAACATCTATTACCTTAAGTAGTATATTATTTTAGTTTTAAAGTCTTTTTAAATTTACATTAGTGATTGATGCTGTGTATACTCTGTTGAAGAGTGTAGGTACAGCTCAGAAAATCTGTGAAGCACATGGATTCTGCAGGAAGACAGCCTAGGTTTAATTTCTTGTTCCATTCTTACTATCACATTACTTAAGGTTTCGGTATCTCAATATCTTTATTTGAAAATATGGAGAAATAGTGAATCACCTCGTAATGTTGAGAGAAGTGAGTAAGTTATAATATTTAGCAGGTGTAGAAGAATGGCAGGGCATAGAATCAATATTTTATTTATGTAAGAATTTTCCACTGGTTTAACTGTATTCCCTATACTGTACAACACATCCCTATGACTTATTTATGGTATAACTGGAAGTTTGTACCTTCTAATACCCTTCCTCTATTCCACCCACTTGTCACTGTCCTCACCTCTAGCATCCTTTAGTGTGTTCTCTGTATCTATGAGTCTGTTTCTGTTTTGTTGGAAATGGCAAGATATTATTCTTTTACATGGCTGAGTATTATTCCATTGTATATATTTATCACATCTTCTTTATCCTTTTGTCTGTTGATGAGCATTTACATTGCTTTCTTGTCTTGAGTGTTGTAAATAATGCTTCATGAACATGGCGGTGCATACATCATTTCAAACTTGTATATTTTTTCAGATAAATACCCTAGAGTGGAATTACTGGATTGTGTAGAAATTCTATGTTTAAATTTTTGAAGACTCACCATAATATTTTCCATAGTGACTGTACCAATTTACATTCCCATAACAGTACACCAGAGTCCCCTTTTCACCACATCCTCACCAACACTTATTATTTGTGCTTTTTTTTTTTTTTTTTTAATAATAACCACTGTGATAGGTGTGAGGTGATACCTAATTTTATTTTGGGTTTGTATTTCCCTAATGATTAGTAATGTTGAACATCTTTTAATCAATCTTTTGGCTATCTTCATGTCTTCTTTGCAAAAATGTCTATTTAGGTCTTCTGCTTTTTTTGTAATTGGATTGAGGTGGGTTTTTTTTAATATTGATTTGTGTGAGTTCTTTGTATATTTGGGATATTAATCCCTTAGCAGACTTATCATTTGCAAATATTTTATCCAATTTAGTAGTTTCTCTTTTAGTTTTACTGAATGTTTCCTTTGCTATGCAAAAGCTTTTTAATTTGATGGGGTCCCATTTGTTCATTTTTGTTGCCCTTGACTGAGGAGACACATCCAAAAAACATCGCTAAGACCAATGTCAGAGAGCATGCTGTGTGCTTTCTTCTAAGAGTTTTATGGTCTCAGTACTTTCATTTATGTCTTTTAATTCATTTTGAGTTTATTTTTACATATGGAATAAGAAAGGAGTCCAGATTCATTTTTCCTTTTTGCATGTAACTGTTCACTTTTCCAACACCATCTAACAGATTGTTGGCCTCATTGTATATTCTTTCCTCCTTTTCATAAATTAATTGACCATATGTATGTGAATTTATTTCTGATCTCTCTGTTTTGTTGTTTTACGTGTCTGTTTTTGTGCAGTATCATACTGTTTTCCCTATTATAACTTTACCATGCTTAGATAAATGAGCTTAATATGTCCAGCTTTGTTGTTCTTTCTTAAGATTGTTTTCACTATTTAGGGTCTTTTGGATAATTTTAGGATTATGTGTTCCAGTTCTGTGAAAAGTTTAGGGGATATTTTGGTAGGGTTCTAGAGATTGCTTTGGGAAGTAAGGACATCTTAACAGTATTATTTCTTCCAGTCCATGAGCATGAGTTATCTTTTTTATTTATGTCTTTTTCAGTTTTCTCATCAATATCTTAATAGAGCTTTTACCTCCTTGATTAAATTTATTTCTAGGAATTTTATTCTTTTTGTTGTATTTTTAAATATAATTATTTTCATAGTTTTTCTTTCTGATAGTTTGTTATTAGTCTATAAAAATGCAAGAGTTCTGGTTGCTAATTTTGTATCTTACGTTGCTGAACTTATTTACTAGTTCCATCAATTTTTAATAGGTTCTTTAAGGTTTTCTCTATATAGAAGATCAATTGTGTTCTTTAACCTTAGTAGAATTTATTATTGTTGTTGTGCTATACAGTCAGATAATCTTCTTTTTTTCTTAAATAGATTCTTGAGTGTTAGGTTTGAGAGAGTTTGAAAGTTTCACACACAGCTACTGTTTGCTTGAAAATGTCATTATTTTAACATCACAATTGGAAAAATTTTGCTGTTTATACTAAGATGAGTTGACAGTTTTCTCTTAATGCATTCAGGATAATACTCTGGTATCTTCTAGTTTGCATTTGTGCTATAACTTGCAAGCTCTAATTACAATCTCTTTGAAAGGGATTACTTTTTCCTCTAGGAGTTATCATAATTATGTCTACTTTGTATTCTCTGAATTTACATCATTATATGAATTTATTTGCATTGATTATTATTCATTTCAGTTGGTATTTATTTCACTTTGAGATATTTGGATTGGTTTCTTTTATTATTTTTGAAGTAATTAAGTTGCTACCTTTCAAATGTTACTTCTATCTATGCTTTCTTTCTGGTAATTTTGGAACTCCAGATTATTCACTTTAAAAACATTTTGCCATTTTTAATTCTATGGCTTTACTGTGTAACACTGCATATAATTTATTTAACTATATGTTGTTAAATTTGTACTTGTGTCTGGACTGCTATTAAATTAAACTGTTTGCTGTTAAGTTACTTAATATCTGAATGTCTTATTTATCCTTTGATTTCTACTTTTTTCTTTTGCTATTCTTTTCTTTTTCCCTTTTTAAGTTTCCAAAACATTCAATGTGTATTTTGTACTGTGTTTGATATTTCTGCATCTTTCATGTCTCCAATTCACTTGTTTATTCTATCTCATACTCATAGTAGTTTGTTTCCTTGTAGGGTGTGTGTTTATATATGTGTGTGATATTTTATCTGTGATATTATATATCTTACAATGTTAAATGTAGGCATTTTCTGAATCCTGCATTGGGTCACCTTTGCTCCAGAGGGAATTTGTATGAATTTCAGGTGCCTAATGGAACTCTCAGCCAGGTGAATTTTAAAGCATATTCTCTTTTTGTAGATTTTTTGAAACACCCAGTTTATTATGGGCACAAAAATATAAAAAGGGTGCCTTTAGATGAATATATATGACAGGAAAGTACAGAAGGAAGATGAGAATGAATGGAGAGCAGGATGGTGGTTTCAAGGAAGCTTTGAAATATTCACATTGTCTATAATGCAGTATATGAAGCAAATAGAACTATTTGTTAGGAAACAATGATAGAACAAGGTCTTCCAGTAAAATAGAGCTAATCAGGACTGTGAGAGAATGAGAGGGAGATGCCAGTTCTTGACTTTGCAGTGGGTTTGTGTGGCTGCCTTTACATCTTATTCTTAAAACCTCTCTAGGACAGCATATCAAATTTAATTGAAAGTATAACTTTAAAAGGCACAACCAGCTATTTGCCAAAGGCCTTTGATTCTGGTCTACTTTCCTGATATTCAAAAGGCATTGTTGAATATATATTATGCTTTGCTGCAGTATGATTTTTATTTTCTATTTTTAAGCACAACCCACTTCCTACACAATTCTTCTACCTTTCAATCTTCAATGCCTTTCACTCTCCATGGTCCACAAATTCTGTTTCAGGACTTACTTGGAACACAACTAGCAGCATGCCTGAAATGAATTGGAGATGAACAGTTCTAAAATTTAAGAATACCAAAAATGTGCTTTACGATTTCTTTTATACATGAGTTAAGATATAAAGCAATATAGTTTTACATATTTTAGGTATATGGCTAATTAACTATACTTATAAGCAAATCATTAAGCACTATATATGGTAGTATCTCCTCAGGTGATTGTAAGTTTATTAAGATGACGCAACTGAAACATATAGATAAAATATTACACAAGGACTTCTGGTTAATGTTGTTAGAATTAAAATAAAGTTTTACTACTTAACGGAATTCAGGAACATACAGTATTTTCTGAAACAATGCCTAAATAGAACTCTTAGTATGAGTTCGGTTGTTTTAAGAGTATTTGAAACACTCAGATTAATTTAACACCTAGCATTTTTGACTTTTTCATAAATTTTTCAGGAACAAATGTATAGGCATTTCTCTAAAATGCTTAAATCTTTAATATTAAGGGTTAGTACCTAGGACTAGTTTATTTGCATGTATTTGTTTAAATTCAAATACATAATTTATTAAAATTAATATTTGTTTAAAATAGGGTTGTGATTTTTGTATTCAAGTTATCTGTGTTATATAGTGTGGTGCGTTATTTCTACAATTACAAAATATCATAACTATGTTAAAGGAAAAGGATGTTTACTATTTAAAAATAATTTTTTTTTCAGATTATTGACAGGCTTCACAGAATTCACAGACATATTTGGTGAAATCTTGACCAACTTGTATCTTTATTTTTCTTTTATTATTCTTACTCCCTGGGTGGATGTTAGCCCAGTCTTAAAAGTTTTCTAACAATGAATAGATTCAACAAACTTTAATGATTTACATGAAATTTATGATTTTATCTATGTCCTATAACACAGTAATCATTAAGGTAACACTTAATAAACTGTTTACCATGTAGTCCTACCAACACTGTAAGTAGGTCCAGAATTAAGATTCCAAATATGTGCATGAATAAATTAACTGGACATATTTGAAGAAAAATGAGAAGTTTGCTCTAAATTCCAAAATATTTGTTTTCTAATGTATTTTTTTGTAATTTTACATATGAATTTTTTGATAATTGTTTTATAACTACTGATACTACCTTCATGACATAATGCCTTGGAATTCGTAAGGAAATCAAGCACTTTACTTTTTGAAGCCCTTGTATATTAGTCAAATAATTGACTTGAGTAGAACTAAGAATTGATGTCAAAATTATGACGCACAGGTCTTATCCTCTTCCCAGTGAAAGACATTAAATGCCAAGATTGAATTTGGACTTTTGACTAGAGTGAAAGATGGACTAGCTAAGTACTCAAATCAATATACCTCATTAGAGAAATTAAATGATACATGAAAAACCGTAATCAAAATGTCAACTCACAAATACTTGCAATCTATATTTAAATAATTATTATGTTTTAGTCAGTTTTTCATGTAATTAAATATAATATTTGTGAATCAAATGCTTGAAATATTTATTTTGAGAATATAGGTGAAATGAATGAAGGAAACATTTGGTGTTTCACACTTATATCATTTCATGTTCAAAGGTTGTATACAGCAAAAAAGAATGCTTATTATGCCTAATAATAGCAGGTGTCTTTTTCTTTTACTAGCAGGTTTCTAATGTGAGTAAAATAAATATGGAAACCTGAGCAGAAATGCTATAACCAATTAGAGAATTCTCTTTGTGTAGAGCCCATCCTGGGGAGAGGCTATAGGGAACTAAGGGAAGATCAATTTTGATGTGAGTTAGATAAGCTTAGTTTGAAAAGAGAACTGTCCTTCTGTGTTGGAATATTGAGCAGGCAGAAGAAAATAAATTATTAAAATCTCTTATGAAAAGATTCTCCTCAGAGGAATCATTAATCATATCTCTTTCTTTCCTATTTGTGTTGCAAATACTTGGAGATATGCCCAACCTTTATACTAGTTTGCAGTTCTAAAAGAAAGCTCCCCACCCAGATATCAGTGGGTTGACATAGTAGGTGTTGACCTCCCGTTGATTCTAAACGTGGATTGGGGTGGGGCCAGGTGAGTCCCTTTAGGGGCTCAGGCTGAAGAAGGCTCTGCAACTACTATTTGAGCTAAAATTGTGCCAATTTTTTGTCTTGGGCGACATCTAGTCAATGCTTAAAATGTATGAAAAATCAGTATGTTAATTTAACTATTTTACATGGAAGCAAGTAAATGGTTTTACTCAATAGTACCTAGATTGACTTAATTGTCCAAAAGAGGGGGATGCTTTGCTCTGTGGTTCACATCAAAAGTGACAGATTGATCTTTCTTTGACTGTTGGTTAAAATATTCCTGTTTGCCTGTTCAGCCTCATTGGTTAGGTGAGCTCTCTGCAATTAGGAACCCAAGCTCTTGGAAAGATTTCAAAATGGAATTCTGCCACCCAGGAAGAGGTAAACTTCTAAGCTGTGTGGACAAGCCCTTGGTTTGAATCCTATCAGGATGACTTCCCCAGGAGAGCTAGGATACTTCCCAAACCCTGATTTCTTCTTCTATGAATTGGAGATAATAACAGAACCACGTGTCACAAG
Source organism: Muntiacus reevesi (assembly GCF_963930625.1). Classification (NCBI taxonomy): domain Eukaryota; kingdom Metazoa; phylum Chordata; class Mammalia; order Artiodactyla; family Cervidae; genus Muntiacus; species Muntiacus reevesi. The sequence goes on along the minus strand of NC_089262.1, from coordinate 20,206,975 downwards.
GCAGTGAAATTCAATTTCAGTCAGGTTTCTCATATCTAACCAAATTTTGACATGAGAAACTAGCTCTCAAGTAAAGTTAGCAAGAGAGGAAAATGAAGCTTACTTTCAGAAGCATGATGTTGAAGAAGAGGATTTTATACCTTATGAAAGACTTTCGGTAAAATCATATTAAAACCATTGAATTCATAATAATGACATTAGCATTCTCCTTCCTGTTGTAACCTCTGGCCAAATAGGACTTTTTTTTTTAAGTGCTTTACCTTTTTTCACAATCTGCATTGATTTTTTTTTTTTTTTCCTCCCAAAATCTGGAACATAGTTTGTACTCAGACGCTCAGTAGTGTTTGACTCTTTGCAACTCCATTTATTGTTGCCTGCTAGGTTCTTCTGTCCTTGGGATTATCCTGGCAGAATAATGGAATGGATTGCATTTCTTCCTCTAGGGATTTTCCCACCCAGTGATCAAACCCACGTTTCTTATGTCTCCTGCATTGGCAGGCAGATAATTTACCACTAGGGCCATGTGGGAAGCCCTGGAACATAGTTTGATTCCCCTAACACTGTACTCACCTAAACTTCTTGTGCCTTTGATGGTCTGGGTTACTTAGGATTTCCCTTCAGAGATTCTTTCTCTATAGGATGTTACCATGTCTTCTGTTCTCATAGATCTCCCAATTTTCTCTCTTAAAATCTTCAACCTTCTTAATCGTAATTACTTCTTAAAATTCAACTCCTCTCTCTATTATAATTTACATAAAGGGAAAGACTCCTATTGTAATTTTCATTGCATCTTTAGTTTCCATGATGAAATCTCTCACATAATTGATGTTCAGATATGGAAGAAGGCAAAAGGAAGAATAATCTATTTTACTTCTACATTATTAACTTCTCTCAAATTTCACTGTTGATTAAGAGGTTGCCTTTTCTGAAACCAGCTTCACTCATAGTTATGTGTTGTTCCCTCCTGGCGGGAGCAAAAGTTGAATGTGATCATTATCAACTAATTTCAGGATCTAATGCCTGCCAATCCTTCTCTACTTGGCTTTCATTTTCTCCTTCCTAAGCAAAAGTTATAATCTCTCTTCTATGCCAGAAACACTAGGTGCGCTGTTAATATTTTCTGGCATGTTTGACACTTCTAATATTTTATTTCCATAGCCCTTTTTTCTCTCTCCAAAATTATCTGCAGAAAATTCATGTATAATTTGTAGGAGTTTTTAGTATATTTCTCTTTAGACAAATGCTGCCTTTAATATCAATACCACTTTTTTATACATAAAATTTGTTCATATATTTCAATGTTCTACTAATTATCATGAGCAATATGTTTTGAAATAAGATATAAAACATTAAGCACTATGTCTTTGTAGTTATACCTGGTGGAAAAAATCTGAGGAGAGCCTTTGGCTTTAAAACGGAGCAATGACCAGAAAATACCAGAAATTTGTTGAAAAAATTATGCTTAACTATGAACAAAATTAAATGAACTTTAGATATCTGTTATTTGTTACAAGTTGTACTTCATCTTAAATTATTCTTTGAGAATAGCTTGATTTCATATCTATGTAGATAAGGAATTATTTGCTATATAAGGGATCAATTAATAAATTTACAGTGGTATTTATGAATTGTCCTACAAATATCAAAACATTGATATTGATAATCCTATGAATTTTTCTGTAATATTCTTATCTATACTACTAAGTGATTGAAATAGAAGCATTGAATTCTTAATAACTATTTGTCTGCTTAATATGTAGTTATAAAAATGTCAATATAGATTTAAATTGTCTTGCTGAGGCAGGCAAGGCATTTTAATGTGTAACTAAAACATAAGCTTATTCTTGGCATTCTGACTCGACTGACGGGTGATCTCTGGGTAGATCCCCGCCTGGTACTCTCTGTGGGCCAATCATTTATAATATTTAATGTAGTTAGGTTATATAAGGAAATGTAATGTTTTCATTCCCAGACATACTTTTTTTTAATGGGCAAATCAACAAACACTCAAACATCACTTAATACATCTACAAACGGTTTAATGTGGAAAATTGAGCTTTCATCAAACATATATAAAATGTTGGAAAATGGGATTCTGATGCTGTATTTACTGTCTACTGCTCTTTCACAGTAATACTGCACATTTAGAGGCTTAGAACAGCACACACTTGTCTCAGAATTTCTGTGGGTCGGGAGCTAGGACAACACTTACCAATATCCTCAGGTCTGAGGTCTAATTAAACTTCAATACCGGTATTGATTGGTGGGAGTTGAGTCTCCTCTGAGGCTCAGCTTGGGTAGGATCAAATTCTAAGGTCACGTAGGTGTTGTTCAATTGCTCAGTCATGTCCGACTCTGCGACTCCATGGACTGCAGCATACTAGGCCTCCCTGTCCGTTGTCTCCTGGAGTTTACTCAGACTCATGTCTATCGAGTCAATGATGCCATCAAACCATCTCACCCTCTGTCACCCTCTTCTCCTTCTGTCCTCAATTCTTCCCAACATGGTAGTTCATCACATTCAATTTTTTGAGGGATCTTTGAGGTTGGTACTCAGTTTCTTGCAATCGAGCAACTAACCAGAGTCTGCTCACAGACCCTTGCCAGGTGGGTCATCCCAACATGGCTTTTGTTTCCTAAAGGTCTGCAAGTGAGAACAGATCTCCTTAGAAAGATGGGTTACACTCTTATGTAAAGTTACACAGAAATGGCATCCTTTGTTGTATTCTATTGAGTAAAAGGAAGTCGAGGTCCTGGTTCTCTTCAGAGAGGGAATCAACCAAAGGTGTGAAAACCAGGATGCAGAGCTCATGGGGACCAACTCTGACCACCAACTCTGTGGTGTTTCACCACCACAGAGAAAGAGAGGAGCATTTTCATGGTGATAAACATAGGAAGAAAGAGCAACCCTTTATAGCTTAGGTTCTAAAAGGTGTAGTGTGTTTCAAGATAAAATGTTCATTATTAAAATTCAGTAATCTTGCAATTTTTGCACTTCACCATCTGACCATAATTAAAAATTGGAATCTGTCTCTGCTACAATACCTAATCTTCACAGTTTTTCAGTTTCTTCAATCACACACTCATTGACTGTCAACTGTCATCTTAGCTCTATTTCATTCAATTCCATTTTGTTATAAATTGTTTTTAACTTACTGCTACCTTCTCTTTGACAACTAAATTCTGTTATTTGACTGTAAATTTTATTCTAGTGTTTTTTCTCCTCAAATCCCTCTGAATCTGTTTTGTTAAGACTTCCAGTTCTTTGAATTCTCCTAACTGTGTTTTTACCACATTTCCAAACATGAGGTTTTTGTTGGGTTAGAGAAGCTCACCATGGACCTCACTACTTTCCTTATCAAAATCAAATACTGTCACCTATTGACTGGGCAAGTTTCAGGGTATAAAATTTGTGTAGTTACATAGGACTTTGCTTCAGTGGGGATTCTACACTTAATTTAAGGGTCTGTTGTCCCATTTCATAATTCTTAATAATCTTGTCTTTGAATTTGATTTTTACAAGTGATATCCAGTGTCACAATGAAGTGTGTGCATTTGCAGAGGAAATGAACTTGGTATTAGTACATACACATGTCGAGTTAAAGTCAATGACCAAGGGTTATGCTCTCCTCTTCATAAAAATCAGGTTTCCATTTAATCCCTGTACTAATTTATAACAGCACCAACCAATGTGCAGTTTACAGACTATGTTATATTTTCATGCTTTCATAAATGTATGTACCCCATTCCATAAAAAAGTAAATCCTTTCTTATCCTGGTTGAAAGCCGAGTTTGCCTTCCTTAGAAATCCTGTCCAACAAAAATGGTGAGTTGGGATGGATACTTTCCATTTGTCTCTTTAAAACCACGTTCAGCTTTTCTGTATCACATCTTTCTACTCCAAAAGAGTAACCTCTATGGATCACTGAAGCTATCTTCTCCGGCCTCTTATCTTTTCACTGAGTTTGACCAGAGAAAACCCTGACAATATGTCAGGAGTTGCCCTTCCTACTAGCGCTTGTGTAGAAGTCACTGGTCTGATCCAAGAGGCCATAATTCATAATTCTTCTCTTCTAGGGTTTAGCTTTCCTCTCTTCTCATTGTCTTTCGCCTGTGACAGTCTTGGCCCAGGAGCCTATGCTACCCAGTATGATTGCTCAGTACCCACACCTTGGTAAAATAGTTCCCTTTAGACACTCTTCAAGCAATTTATGAAAAGAAACAAACAGTAAAAGCATTGCTTTATTTACTATTTTAAAGACCATGCCTGACATCCTCCATCCCTATTGGTAAGAGTAATCACCTCCATCTTTGTTTCAATGGAGTTTTTCACATATACCTCTGTTGAGCATTGAGCAAATAATTGTAGTATCCCAAGTAACGATAGTTGTGTGGATTTAACCTCCTAGTTAAAGATGAAACTCCTCCATTGATTCTGCTCCCAGTACCCATATAGGGTGCTTATGACCCATGCCATTGTCTTATGGGGTTGACTATTGACTAAGAACAGTGAATGGCAGATTGACTGCTGTGAATTTTCAAGACCATTTTCCTCTGATCTTCTATCCTATCTAAATAATCTTTCCTTTATCCTAGTTTTCATACTTTTCACCCTCCAGATAAAACCATCACTTCTGTTTCTAATTGTTCTCATCTTCTCTTTCCCCTTCTCTAGGTTCTAGAAGGTAAAATCCTGCTGTATAAGAATGAACCCACCTTTCAGTTATGTTGAAGGGGTCTTTGAATTTTTGTTTCTGCTTGAGTGTTCACTGTGAGAATAAAAATATCCCTTGGAACATAACAGTTTAAAACAAGAAGATAGGAAAAATATACAGTATACACATTAATAACTGCCAGGGCAACCTTGACACATTTCTACATTTTATCTTTTACCTTTGTGGAAGTTGCTTAGTTGTGTCCAACTCTTTGCAACTCCATGGAATAGTCCATGGAATTCTCCAGGCCAGCTGGAGTGGGTAGCCTTTCCCCTCTCCAGGGGATCTTCCCAACCCAGGGATCGGACCCAGGGCTCCTGCAATGTGGGTGGATTCTTTAACAGTTGAGCCACCAGGGAAGCCCATCTTTGCCTTAGCTGTGAGATTGTCTGATATCTAGGGCTGTGTCTTATTTATCTGTGAATACTCAGAAATTAGCATAGTGCAGTGTGTTGATCTTTGGGTGTGCTTAATAAATCTTTACTGAGTAAAAGATACTAAAAATATTTTTAGAGGTTTTTCTCATCACAAAAATCCAGAGTTTGTCCTAAAAGCTGTTATTTCCCTTTGGGTTTCAACATTTTCTTTGTCTATTGATGTCACTGAATACATGAAAGCTCGTGATTGGGGGAATATAAAATTTACTTGATCCATCCTGGCTATGTTCAGCTAAAGATACAGGAGTATAATTTATATATATTATGTTATGTTGTGACATATGCATAGCATACATATATGTTATGTTGTGTGTGTGTATATATATATATATTAGTGTTAATTAATATTTTTCAAAGTAAATGAGTTATATAATATCAGGACAACATATCATAGTTATGAAGATTAAGATAAGAGAATTATTCTTCAATGTTCTTGAATTGACATACTTACTTTGATAAACATTTCAGAGAATGTTTTAGCATCGTACTGTTTTAACTAGTAGATATTGGTACTTCTACAGAAATATTTTCTGTCACTGCTCTGTTAAATGACACTAAGTAATTAAAGTCTCTGAAATCATGTTTCTTGGCTGTTAAAAACCATGTTATATTTCTCAAATGTCAGAACCACTCCTCCTCAAAGGACAAGACTTACCTTCTGGAATCTGAAAGCAAATTCTTCCTTGTAACATTTTCTTTTGATCAAACTTGAGCCATAGATTCTAAATTTTGGTCTGCTGAATGAATCATTTTTTTCAGTTTCTTTTTAATATTAGTTATTTTTATCTATGCCCAGTTTGCCTATATCCAACTCTGCTTAATGTTTTATTTAGGATGAGCACAAAATTCATGAATATGCATATTTCTAAAATATATATACACATTCATTTAAAATTATTTTATTCAAGTGATGTGTATCTTATTTATATATATATCTTTCTAGAATATGTTCTTTATAAAATTCCCTTATTTTACATTTTTACATTGGATTGCATGGTTAGGCTTGACAGAGAATAAGCACAGAATTATTGCATATTCAGAAGTCAAGATATATTTGTATCTGGGCTCATATAACTGACTCCTGTCATAGAAAAAGATAAACTTGTAACAATTCCCTAAATACATTTAAAAGTCTGCATTTCAAATAAAAATTACTTCGATCTCAAAAATCAAATGAAGTAACTGTAGAGTTCTTATAGTTGTTTTTTTTTTTTTTTTTAAGTTTCTTTGCCAACAGATAGATTTGAAAAGTTTGTCCTACAATAAAGGTCCTTTATGACTTATTTCACAGTGCAACTACTTCAAAAGTATCTGTAGAACTAGTATATTATGTATTTACCTCAGTCAGCAGTTAAATATTTTGTGAAGATTTATCATATTTATAATGAAGTAAATTGTAAGGTACTCTCTTTACCGCTAGTTCCATTACATGTAATAATAAAATACATATATATTAACAGAAGCCTCTTGCTTTAAAAGTAAGTTCATCAAAACCTCATTCAAATCTGTTTTTAATGTTCAGCAGACTGAGCTATTTAAAACCTCTGAAAAAAGACTATGAGGATATCATTCGGTTTTCTTATTCATCAAGTGTGATTTGAATCCATTATAGGATATAATAAGGTGGTTTGTATAGCAGACAGTTTAATCTCTAAAGTATCATTTACCTCTGCTTTAAATGACTTCATTGTGTTTACCAGACTATTCAGTATTGAACAGGGAAACAAACACGTGGAGTAGTTAGCATGACTGTAATTAATTCTTATAACATTCAAGTGAATTCTTCATGTGGATAATGTGGTTTACTCCAAACAATTATATGCAGTCTTTTCTCCAACTCAGTTGTTTGAAATTGTGTTGTATAGCCACACTGAAATAGGATTGTTTTCATTTCTTATGGTCTAAATATTTTTATCCAGAAAGAAAGTTGCTATTTCTTATATTGGAGGTATATTTAACTGTGTGTGAAGTATGGGTTAATAGTCTAAAAATACACATTCATATGCGCAGGTATGCACACAGAGGAATGTCTGAAATTTCAGAGAATAAGGAATATAAATGCCATCGCATCATCCAAATTTAACCACTCTTAAATTCTGATATAATGCCTCTCTGTTATTTGTCCTATGTATAAGTCACTCAAGGCTTACCTCAGTGTTTTATGTGCCATAAATGGATTTTAGAAACAATATAATTGCCAAAAAAGCTATCATAATATATAGTATATATTTAATGATCACAAATTAACTAATCATTAAAAAAACACACATTACAGATGGAAAATGAATAATATCTTTTAAACTTTGTCATGTCATTTTTCAGTTGCATTCTAGCTTCTCTCCTCGGATGCAGTTGTTATTCTGATTTGTAAATGATCTCCTTTGGTGTTTATTTCATTCTTAAATTATATTGCAAACTTTGAATAAATTTTCATGCAATTGGAAACATTCTGCAAATAATCTGATTGGGAGGTCAACCACATTGACACAAAGCTATAGCACATTCAATTTCGTGCTGTGTAGTGCATTATTATACAAATGTTACCTCATTTATCTGATGTTCTGTCAATTTATATTTGAAATATTTCCTTCTGTTAACATAATGCTATAAAACAGTGTACAAATGCAAAGATTCTCCAGGAGTGGAAATTGTTACATCAAGGATTTGCACATTTTAGAATGTGTCAAATAATATTGTTATGTTGCCTGGTTATTAATCGCATTTTACATCCTCACCAGCAGTGTACATCTTTCCTACTGTTTCATATTCTTGCCCACTCTGTATAGCTTTAACTGCTTCTACATGTGCTTTTGATGTTATAAAGAAACTAGAAAGAAACCACACTTACTTTGCCACAAGTTAAATTTCAATGGCTCGTACAATAGTGTATATGCAATTTCACAAGAATTTAGTATTTAATCTTATATTTGTGACAGTTGTTTCCGTGTGTCAACTTGGTTATGCACTAATACACAGTTATTTAATAAATCATTAGCCTAATTGTTTCTGTGTTGGTATTTTGTGAATGCAGTTAACATCTATAATCAGTTGATTTTAAGTTGAGTACCCTTAATAACGTGTGTGGTCCTCATCCAATCATTTGAAGGTATTAACAGCAAAGGCAAGTTTCACAGAGAAGAAATTCTGTCTCATGACTAACATCAAATCTAGTCTAAGGCTGCAGTTTTCCAGACTAAGCTACAAATCGGGTTATTTTCTTCCTTCCTCTCTTTTTGCTTCCTTTCTCTCTGTCTCTCTCCCTCACACACAGCTTTAATTTTCTTCTATCTAATAACATAAAATAGGTTTGGGGAACAAACTTTGAAGCATTATTAATATATGCATAGAGAAATATATTGCACAGGGGAAAAGTGAAAAGTTAAAGTGAAGAGAAGTCGCTCAGTCATGTCCGACTCTTTGCGACCCTGTGGACTGTAGCCCACCAGGGTCCTCTGTCCATGGGATTCTCCAGGCAAGAATACTGGAGTGGGCTGCCATTTCCTTCTCCAGGGGATCTTCCCAAATCAGGGATCGAACCCAGGTGTCCTGCATTGCAGGCAGATACTTCAACCTCTCAGCCACCAGGGAAGCACAAGGGAACATGTGTCCAAATCCAAATGTGAAATTTATAATATTTCTCAGTCTTTGGTCAGAGTTGTTTTGTTTCCTATTTAGTGACATGTGAATATCAAGAACAAAAGTCTTTCTGAAGTAGGATGGATTTAAATAAAGTTGTTTAAACCTCAAAATATAGCATTATACATTCTTACTTTTCTATACTTGAATAAGTTTATTCATTGTGTTGAAAATGTGAGCAGTTGTCTTGTTTAAAATTTTATTAAATAAAATAGCTAATTACTTTTTATTCAAAAACATAAGGACTAATAATAGCTTGAATAACTCTCAAAAAGTCATAGAAGGACTTACGTCTTCTCAGTAGCACTTCATCAAATAAGTAGTCTGCTGTTGTGTAGCTGTCCCACAGATATTTTGTAGACTTCTATCCCACAGTTGACTTGGATGTAAAGAACAGTGACGCCACACACACACATCACAAAGGGGTTGGAGGTGTGTCTCTTACATTAAAAGAATTTCTAGGGAAAGCGGGAAGGTTTCCCAAGCACATTCATTCTGGCTTGAGAGAGCAGAAAAATGAGGAAGGCATGGTTGTTTGATGGTGGGTGAAGAGTGTGGCCAGAAGGCAGTTAATGTTGTGTGGTTTGAAGTTCCTGCTGATGCTAGTAAAGGGAGCATTTGGGCTTTCTTATCTGTTTTTCCAGATGTGAAGAAGCAGGAGAAGAAGGGGAGATGCTTAAAAGCTCTGAACAATCAAACATTAAAAAAAAAACTTATCACAATTAATGATGTTGTACTTGTGATAAATGTACCCAGTAAAATGTAAAATGTTAATAAGATAAATTGGGTATGAGGCATATGGGTACTCCCTGTACTATCTTTATTAGAAATCTATAAATCTAAAAGTGTTCTAAAATTAAAAGTTTATTTTAAAAGGTGGATAATAAGTTATTTGAATGAAAAAAAAAATTGAAAAGAAGAGTCATATTATTTATCACACATATGCCATAGGAAGTAAGTTTAGGGTGAATCCACTGAAACGTATTTCAAAAGGATTTTAACAATCAATAATCCTTGTAGTCTTAGCTACTCTGGAGTGATCACAGTAGTGAAAAAGAGAAGAAAATCCTTGCTTATCAAGTTTTTAGAAATTTTACTGAACTTGTGATGCATTTTTTAAATATATAATTAGTAAGCCATTCACATTTTCAATCATGTTTTTAAAGGAGCAGAAATTTACAAATTGATTCTTTAGATAAAATTGTAACTTCTGTTACTCGAAATGTGGTAATTAAAATAACTTGAAATGATGCCTGATAGAAATGTCTATAAATGCAGTCATTTAACACACAAAAAATATTTTGATTGCAGAGGAACTTGAGAGAGAAAAAACTTCCTCATTGGTAAAAAGCCATTTAGGGTGATAAGTGGAAAAGTTGATGATGGACTTTTCTATAGTAGGGAGCTGGAGAAATATGCTGATCTTGGAAGCCTAGAAGCTTAAGATTTAATGTCCACTATAAGGCCAGGGCTGTGGACTTTTGATAAGTTTCCATTTCAAGTCATTCATAAATCTGTAGCCATGAAGAATTGGACAAATTAAATGAAAACATAGACTAAATATAAAATTTTAGAAAGTACCTTAAAATAAAATTTCATAATATAAAATTCTGCTCTTCATTGACTCTGCTTCAAGGGAAAAAAAAGTTGAAGTGTCCAGATCATCTCATGTATTTGAGATGATGATTTACACTATTTACCTTGTCTGCTAACCACCTTATTATTGTTCAGTCACTCAGTCATTTCTGATTCTTTGAAACCCCATGGACTGCAGCACATCAGGCCTCCCTTGTCCATCACCAACTCCCAGAATTTACTCAAACTCATGTCCATTGAGTCAGTGATGCCATACAACCATCTCATCCTCTGTTGTCCCCTTCTCCTCCTGCCTTCCATCTTGTCCAGCAGTTAGGATCTTTTCTAATGAGTTGGTACTTCACATCAGGAAGCCAAATATTGAAGCTACAGTTTCAGCATCAGTCCTTCAAATGAATATTCAGCATTGATTTCCTTTAGTTTGACTGGTTTGATCTCTTTGCAGTCCAAGGGACTCTCAAGAGTCTTCTCCACCGCACAGTTCAAAATCATCATTTCTTCTGAGTTCAGCCTTCTTTATGATCCAACTCTCACATCCATACATGACTATTGGAAAAACCATAGCTTTGACTACACAGACTTTTGTTGGCAAAGTAATGATTCTGCTTTTTAATACACTGTCCATGTTTGTCAAAGCTTTTTTTCCAAGGAGCAGGCATCTTTTAATTTCATGGCTGTAGTCACCGTCTGCAGTGATTTTCGAGTCCAAGAAAATAAACTCTGTCACTGTTTCCATTGTTTTCTCATCAATTTTCCATGAAGTGATGGGGCAAATGCCATGATCTTAGTTTTTTTTAAGTTGGTTTTAAGCCAGCTTTTTCACTCTCCTCTTTTTCTTTCATCAAGAGGCTCTTTAGTTCCTCTTCAGTTTCTGTGATAGGGTGGTGTCATCTGCATATCTAAGGTTATTGATATTTCTTCCAGTAATCTTGATTCCAGCTTGTGCTTCATCCAGCCCAGAATTTCACATGATGTATTCTGTATTTGAGTTAAATAAGCAGGAGGGAAATATACAGCCTCAAAGTACTCCTTTCCCAATTTGGTATCAGTCTGTTGTTCCATGTCCAGTTCTAACTGTTGCTTCTTGACCTATATACAGCTTTCACAGGAGACAGGTAAGGTGGTCTGGTATTACCATCTCTTGAAGAATTTTCCACAGTTTATTGTGATCCACACAGTCAAAGGCTTCAGTATAGTCAACAAAACAGAAGTAGATGTTGTTCTGGAATTATCTTGCTTTTTCCATAACCCAACAGATATTGGCAACTTGATCTCTGGTTCCTTACCTTTAAGCACCTAGATGAGGAATTAACACAAAATTTATCTGAAATTGATTATATTCCTGAAATGCCTGGGATAAGCAAGTGAAAAGGCACTCTGAAAATAGAAGACCCAACTTGCTATCTAGGGATGCCCCTGCAATAAATCTGTCTTAATATTTTTTCACAATTCAAATTAACAAACACCAGAGGATAGGGGAAACTATATTTTGGTGACTAAGGGTCTATGAGCCAATATAGAAATAATCTATAATTTGCAACAATAAAGCAATTTGAAACAATGATAATTATTTTGGAGTTAGTATTTAATATTCAGTTTGACTAGCACAATTAGACATAGGTGAAGAGAGTATCAGTGAATTAGAAAATTATAGAAAATTATATACCACACTGTCTAGGAAGATTAAGATGTGGAAAATATTATGAATGTTAAGGACAGAATTAGATAGTATACATATGGTTAATAGAGGTTTAAGAGTGAAAATTTCAAGAAAATGAAAGGTGCTATATATAGAATAAATGAGTAAAAACATCTTAGAAATTTGATTTTAATATGCCCCAAGCAAAATGAATTAAAGTAAGTGCACATCTGAACATTATGAGACTGCAGAAGAACAATGCCAAAAGATCAGCTAGAAAATAGCAACAACTAATAAATGAAGAATGGCAATAAGAGTGACAGCAGCAATGAAGGCAAGTAATTAGCCTTCAACTAATAAAAGTAAATGGGAATTGAGCTTCAGACATTTCTCCAAAGAAGACATACAGATGGCTAACAAACACATGAAAAGATGCTCAACATCACTCATCATCAGAGAAATGCAAATCAAAACCACAATGAGGTACCATTACACGCCAGTCAGGATGGCTGCTATCCAAAAGTCTACAAGCAATAAATGCTGGAGAGGGTGTGGAGAAAAGGGAACCCTCTTACACTATTGGTGGGAATGCAAACTAGTACAGCCACTATGGAGAACAGTGTGGAGATTTCTTAAAAAACTGGAAATAGAACTGCCATATGACCCAGCAATCCCACTTCTGGGCATACACACTGAGGAATCCAGATCTGAAAGAGACACGTGCACCCCAATGTTCATCGCAGCACTGTTTATAATAGCCAGGACATGGAAGCAGGCTAGATGCCCATCAGCAGATGAATGGATAAGGAAGCTGTTGTACATATACACCATGGAATATTACTCAGCCGTTAAAAAGAATTCATTTGAATCAGTTCTAATGAGATGGATGAAACTGGAGCCCATTATACAGAGTGAAATAAGCCAGAAAGATAAAGAACATTACAGTATACTAACACATATATACGGAATTTAGATAGATGGTAGCGATAACCCTATATGCAAAACAGAAAAAGAGACACAGAAGTACAAAACAGACTTTTGAACTCTGGGGGAGAACGTGAGGGTGGGATGTTTTGAAAGAACAGCATGTATATTATCTATGGTGAAACAGACCACCAGCCCAGGTGGGATGCATGAGTCAAGTGCTCGGGCCTGGTGCACTGGGAGGACCCAGAGGAGTTGGGTGGAGAGGGAGGTGGGAGGGGGGATCGGGATGGGGAATACGTGTAACTATATGGCTGATTCATGTCAATGTATGACAAAACCCACTGAAATGTTGTGAAGTGATTGGCCTCCAACTAATAAAATAATATTTAAATAAATAAATAAATAAATAAATGGGAAAAAAAAAAGTCAATGATGTCTGTTTTCAGAATCTGAGATGTGCTTGTAAAAAATATCACAATCATAAATATTAAAAATATGTAGTGAAACAAATTTTTTAAAGAAAATCAAGTTCTGGGAGAAATTACAGGTGATGTTCAGTGAAACAACCATAAAAGAATATGCTTCAGAATTTAAAAAAAAAATGAATTCTGAAAAGAGGACAAAGGATTCAAAATAGTTTGATGAGCAAAGCTGATAAACACACAAGAGAATCTAAACAGTGATGCAAATTTAAAACAACAAAATCAAAAGTTAATGTTTTTAAATCAAAGAAAACTAACAAGCAGCCTAAAATGGGCATAAGTATGGTTTTAAAGTTAATTGCCTGAATAGCTTATAAACAATATCTTTAAAGACTTCTCAAAGCTGTTTGCTACTCAGTTGGGAAGGCTGCATTGTCTTGATTTTAAGTGTTTACTTTTTAAATTAATTTTTTATTGGAGTATAGTTGATTTACACTGTCATGTTAGTTTCTGTTGCACACCAGAGAGAATCAGCTGTGCATTGCTAAATACTACTTTTGGCCCAAGGAGCTTCCTATGGGACCAGGTCCTCTGATGTGCTAAAGTACTGCAACTAAAAGTTTATGGAGACCAAAAACAGGAGAAATCTGAACTTGAATTTTTCTAAACAGTAATTAATAAAACAAATTCCTTTAACCAAGAAATTTCAAGTTAATTAAGGAATGTGTTGTTTTTATTGATGCTGTGGCATCTGTTTTCCCATATCAGTTGCTGTTCAGTCACTCAGTTGTATCTGACTCTTTGGGACCCCATGAACTGCAGCACGCCAGGCTTCCCTGTTCTTCACTATCTCCCAGAGTTTGCTCAAACTCATGCCCATTGATTCGGTGATGCCATCCAACCATCTCATTCTCTATCATCTCCTTCTCCTCCTACCTTCAATCTTTCCCAGCATCAGGATGTTTTCCAGTGAATCAGCTGTTCGCATCAGGCGATCAAAGTATAGAGCTTCAGCTGCAGCATCAGTCCTTCCAATGAATATTCAGGGTTGACTTCCTGCAGGATCGACTGGTTTAATCTCTATGCTGTCCACAGTGCTCTCAATAGTCTTCTCTAGCACCACAGTTCAAAAGTATCAATTCTTCAGGGCTCAGCCTTCTTTATGGTCCAACTCTCACATCCATACCTGACTACTGGAAAAACCATAGCTTTGACTAGATGGACCTTTGTTCACGAAGAGATATCTCTGCTTTTTAACATGCCGTCTAGGTTTGTCATAGCTTTTCTCCCAAGAAGTAAGTGTCTTTTAATTTCATGACTGCAGTCAACATCTGCATTGATTTTGGAAACCAAGAAAATAAAGTCTGTTACTGTTTTCATTGTTTCTCCATCTATATGCCATGAGGTGATGGGACCCAATGCCATAATCTTCATTTTTTGTATGTTGAGTTTTAAGCCAGTTTTTTAACCCCATATTGGTAAAGCAGAAAAGAAAGATACAAGTCAAGATTGAAATTATGTTTCCAATATTATTTATAACAGGCAGCTCACAAAGCACAAAGACAGCTTCTCCAAGATCTGAATCCTTGAATCCCTCCAGCTCAATTAGCTAGTACCTTCTCAATGATAACCAAACCATTTCCCCAGAACTCTCTCCTAATGCATTCATGTAACTGACAGTGAGATCATGAAAATATAATTATGAATCAAAAATTAATTAGATTAAACTTTCCCATCAAATAATATTTATATATTACTATGTGGTTTTCTAATTTGTACAATTTTATTAGATTACTAAGAATAAAACTTTGAGCACAGAATTTGTGCTTATTAATGTATAAATGTTGTTTTGTATTTTGTAGGTATCTATACATTCTAGTACATCTAAACATATATGTGTAAACTAACAAAAATATATGTTCAAAGTGTTTAATAAATATTCATTAAATTTATGTGTAGAAATACTTTATGATTAATATATATATAATTTCCTATAGATGTTTCAATGAGACAATGGTTTGACATTACAATAATGCAATTAAAGAGCAGAAGTATTAATATTTTAAAATATGTTTCATATGTAAGTTTTCTCATTGTAGTATCTCATCATTCCTAGTTGAAAATAAAAATTTCAGAGCTATTCCTCTCTGTTCTCTTTAGGATATTAGTTTCCAATCCATTAACTCTAACAACTTAACACAAACACATTTATATATTAAAGCAAAGTATTGAAAGTGGTATGTGATACCAAGATAGAAATTACAGATTGCAGTACACTTATATCAGCTACCTCTGAATTAGCCAATTCATTTTAGAAAAGAACATATTTCATTACTGCATAACTTGTACTGTTACTGTAATTTTGTTTTTATGACATATATTCTAAAAGCTTTATCAAATGCTAAGAATTGTTCTTACAAATTTATTCCCTCCTGAGACGGGAAATGCTTAAGCCACTGATTCAGTGAACCCAACATATATAGACAGTTTATTTTCATCATCAGAATGAAAATTTTAGCTAAAAGGTAAAAAGGAAGCATATCATTATTTGAGAATTTCCATTATTAAAACAAAAATATTTACATAAATTTGTGAAACTACCAAATAATGCAATAATATGAAATGATTAAATAAATCTTCCATTGGATTTTTTTATGAGTAAAGTTGAGATCGTTTTCTTAGTTTAGGTCTAGTATCAGGTTTTTTTATCTGTATTTTTCAAAAGTGTGCTTTACGATACAAATTAAAGTGGGCTTGTATATTTATGCATCTATCTGTGATGACATGTGTATACGTGTGTGTGTTTGTGTGTAAATAAGTAAAAATTTGGAGTTTAAAGAGTCCATCAATAAATTAGTTTAAGCTACTGTAATTTTTGTTCAGTAGCACATATCTACCAGTGACAGTTTCATCAAGTTCAGTTCAGTTCAGTCACTCAGTCATGTCCGACTCTTTGGGAACCCATGAACCGCAGCACCCCAGGCCTCCCTGTCCATCACCAACTCACAGAGTCCACCCAAACCCATGTCCATCGAGTCGATGATGCTATCCAACCATCTCATCTTCTCTCATCCCCCTCTCCTCCTGCCCTCAATCTTTCCCAGCATCAGGGTCTTTTCAAATGAGTCAGCCCTTCGCTTCAGGTGGCCAAAGTATTGAAGTTTCAGCTTCAGCATCAGTCCTTCCAATGAACACCCAGGCCTGATCTCCTTTAGGATGGACTGGTTGGATCTCCTTGCAGTCCAAGGGACTCTCAAGAGTCTTCTCCAACACCACAGTTCAAAAACATCAATTCTTTGGTGCTCAGCTTTCTTTATAGTCTAACTCTCACAACTATACTTGACCAGTGGAAAAACCATAGCCTTGACTAGACGAACCTTTGTTGGCAAAGTGATGGCTCTGCTTTTTAATATGCTATCTAGGTTGGTCATAGCTTCCCTTCCTTAAAAGGAATAACTGTCTTTTAATTTCATGGCTGCAATCGCCATCTGCAGTGATCTTGGAGCCCAAAAAATAAAGTCAGTCACTGTTTCCATTGTTTCCCCATCTATCTGCCATGAAATGATGGGACCGGATGCCATGATCTTAGTTTTCTGAATGTTGGGCTTTAAACCAACTTTTTCACTCTCCTCTTCTACTTTCATCAAGAGGTTCTTTAGTTGTTCTTCAATTTCTGCCATTATCAAATCATAGACATCAGAGGAAATATGAAGTTGAGATAGGTAGATTTAGATCAAAAGTGAAGAGTAGGAAGACTGGATATAGGGGAATTATCTGAAGAAAAGTGGACTAAATTAAGCATTATAAAGGGAAACTAAGGATACCCTGTCAGGTGCTTTTTAAGGGAGAGGCTAAGAATAATATGCATATGTAAAAATAGAACCAAAATAGGTGAGAGTAGGATTTTAAAAAAAAAAAAAAGGTTTATTCTTTGGTTATAGCTTTGCCTAAGTCTTCTTGAATAAGACAAAGTTGGTGCAAGAATGTTCAGTATTCAACAAGCAATAACACTGACATAAAAATGTGCCTAGCACTTTACAGGGAGAAAGAAATATGTTGTTTATTCTTCAAAAGCAATCCTATGAGCCAGGACTGTTATTATCATTTTATACAGAAGAAACAAAGCCTGCATTTTCTAAAAATCACCCAGATAGTAGGGAACTCAAAACTTCAAACAAGATATTCTCATGTCTAATTAGAAATAATACCCTAATTCAAGACTGGGAATTAAAAGTTAAAGGAGGTAAAATAGTAATATCCTCTAATATTTCAGGCACAAAGAGGGTTTCCTTAATTATAAGTATGTTGAACATCTTTTATTTCTATACAGGTGCTAATTCCTTCTCAAAATTTTCTTCAGTGACTCTCAGAAGTCTTTTTCTTATTCTCATTTCTTGTTCAGCTTCTAGGAGTATATTCTGAGTAAAATATGTCTAATTTCTTAACTTCACTAGTGCATTCTTTTATTAATGAACCCAGAAGTCTATTATTGAGAACAAAGTTTTCTTGCATGGTGACAAGTAAATCCTTCCTCCAGGATATCACCTAGTAACAATCTCATGTGTCCCCAGAATACCTCCCCTGTTTGCTCTGTCTCACACAAAGACCACTCTTTATTCACTCTTCACAATGCACTGAATGATTAGACATGGGCCAGTTTTTAACAAGTGAAAGTAGAATTTGCTCAGTTGTGTCCAACTCTTTATGACTCCATGGAATTCTCCAGGCCAGAATAACAGAGTGGGTAGCCTTTCCTTCTCCAGGGGATCTTCCCAACCCAGAGATCAACCCAGGTCTCCTGCATTGCAGGCAGATTCTTTACCAGCTGAGCCACAAGGGAAGATATTTTCCCAAACTTCCTTTTTTGCCAGATGATATCTCCCACTGACTATTTTGTATACATTTAAGACATAGAAACAAGGAAATTAAGGACAGATTAAAAACTAATTTAAAATAAAGAATAAATAAATAACTACAAATAAATATATCCACAGAAATCTGTAAATGTGATGAGTTGTCAGTAATAGAAGAATATATTTCCTCAGAATTAAATCCAAATTTTATGTTGATCTGGAAATCAAGATTGCATGTAATTGTTGAAGCGTGCTTGAAAAACTGTACTTGCAGAGATGCTGTAATAGCCATGGACCTTCAGTCTCTCAGTCTATTGACTTTTGAGATTAAGTCGGCATCTGAGTTGTAGGTGGATATAACTATTGCAGATTTTAAATATAACTGTTTGTATTAATATCCTCCTGTAACAAATTACCATCAGTTTAATGGCTTCCAAAACATACACTTATGATTAACTCTCTGGAGGTCAGTAGTCCTACAATCAAGACATCAGTGTTCTGGAAAGTAGAGTTCTAAACCTTACTTGTGGAGAACTCCTAGAGAATCTATTTCCTTGTGTTTTTCAGCTTCTAGAAGCCACCTGCAACCCTTTGCTTGTGGCCCCTTCTCTCTGCAAAGCTCATCACTTCCTTTTTTGCAGTCCTCCTAACTTCCCTCTCTGCCTCTCTGGCCTCCCTTTTATTAAGAACTCTTGTGATTATGAGGAACCCACCAGGATAGTCACCCATCAGAGGATCCTTACCTGAGTCACATCTGCTGAGTTCTTCTTGCCATCTTGTAAGTGACATATTCACTGGTTCCAGGAATGAGGATGTGAGCATATTTGCATGTGTGTGTAGGAGGGGTGGATTATTCAGCTTATCACACCCTTTTTTTAAACATTTTTTTTTTTAATGTGGACCATTTTTAAAGCCTTTATTGAATTTTTTTTTTCTTTTTTTTTTTCTTTTTTTTTTTTTACAATACAACTTGTTTTATGTTTTGGTTCTTTGGTCTTGAGGTGTGTGAGATCTTAGCTTGCTCATCAGGGATTGAACCCTCACACCTTACATTGAAAGGTGAAGTCTTAATCACTGATCCACTGGGAAAGTCCCACTCCATCCTTATTTGTGTGTTTTGCCACATTTGTATCTCCTAACCTCTGTAAATCTCCATCCCTTTCTGTGAAACTTATATTTAAAACCAAGTTTAAAAATAGATTAAAAATATAGACAATGACTGATCTTATTATTCATGTTATTGTGCAGATTTCTTACACCAAGTCTCCTCACATGTCATAGGTTTTCTTTTAGATGGCCTATTTGACTCAGCACCCAGGCCCTGGCCCAGTTTAATTGCGGTCAGAATTCATAGGTCCCAGACACCCCTGGTAGCTCAGCTAGTAAAGAATCCACCTGCAATGCAGGAGACCCTGGTTAGATTCCTGGGTTGGAAAGATCTGCTGCAGAAGGAATAGGATAACCCTGGTGTTCTTCGGCTTTCCTGGTTGCTCAGATGGGAAGAATATGCCTGTAATGCGGGAGACCTGGATTAAATCCCTGGGCTGGGAAGATCCTCTGGAGAAGGGTATGGCAACCCATTCCGATATTCTGGCCTGGAGAATTCCATGGACAGAGAGCCCTGGCAGTCCAAGAGGTTGCAAAGAGTCAGACATGATTGAGAGACTTTCTTCACTTCACTTCAGGACATGAGGCATGTTAACCTGCATGCAGAGTTATGCTAGCTACTTGATTCTGATGGAGCTATGGACATGTCAGACATTCAGAAAATAGTGGACTCTCCTAATACTCTAGTTGTGATTTGTTAACAAAATTGGCCATTCACTTCTTTATTTGTTTGTCCATTTGGATCTGGGTGGGATGAACACTGATTAGTGGTCAACCTGCAGAAAGAAGGAACAATCAGTAGGAGAACAAGTAGGACCTTTGGACTGTTTGGTACAGTTGTCATTTTGGAGTGTAGGTCATTATAGATGACCAGATATGGGGAGTTTGAGAGATTAATAGCAGTTAGGCCTGAATAGACTGGACATTTTAGTAGATTATTTTCAGTGACATTCTGAAGGTAGCATTTTAATGATGCATCATAGGATGTGTCAAGGCCAGTGACAAAACTTTTGATAGTACTTATGAAATAAATATGGATGACCAAAATCAGTGCATTAATAGTAATAGGAAATAAGTTTTAAGAAGAGTAACAGCAACAGCAAGGTATTAAGAAGAGGTTTTGGAAGGACACAGTGCATTGGAAGGAAGGAGGGATTTCTGCCATTTTTATGCCTCTCTTTGACAGTCCACAAGTAGGGATTGAAAATGAACAAGAAAAGCACTTAAAGGGTGACTGTATGTCTTGATTTCAGTTTTATTATGTTTAGCTTCAGCAAACATTTTTAAGACTATGTCACAGTCTTCCCTCTTTTTAAACAACATTAGAGAAATAGATCAAAGAAATGCAATAGATTGGTTTTGATCAAAGCATTACTCCTAAGATCCTGGTGTCTGACACATCAATGTGAACTTGTGATAAAATATATGGATTAATAACTAGGTGAAGGATAGTATACAGTGGTGTCAACCTAAAGAGAGGATTTCTAGCATATCCCTTTAGCATCTAAATTCAGTTCTGTTTATTTCAATAGCTGTAACCAATTCACATTGTAACTTGAAAACTATAAAGGAGTTGCAACCACCAGATTTGTGTATGACAAAAGTCTGAGAGCGTTGGTACATACCGTATATTACAGAATAAAGAACTAACAATACGTGAACCACAAAGAGAAAACGACCAAAACTAATAAGTGTTTTTAAAGTGATAAATGCAAGGTCTTGTTCTCAGTTCCAAAAAGCCAACCATACAAAGGATAGTATCACTTAGCAATAGCATGTGTAAAAGAGATTGTGGGTTTTGCTTGACAGGAAGATCAATATCAGTCAATAGTGTGATGTAGCTCCAGCATAGCTAATGGGATCATGTATTTCATGAACAGAACTTAGTAAGAGGAATGAAGGATTTACAGGCCACTCAGGAGTCTCGGTAGCTCTGGGTACCATGCTTGGGAGTGCTTGATGAAATTAGAATAAATTAAGAGAATGGCAATCAGATAAATGAAAATAATTAGCATCTAGGTACCTAACACTTACAACTGATTTACCAAAGCTACTTTAATTATCTCAAAAAACAAGAAGAAAAGAAGAATGTGCGATAGGTGATGAAGATGAAATATTTAAGGATAGGATTAGAAGTTATCTGCTTGTTATCCAAGGGGCCTCTCAGCTCCAGTGACCCTGATGGGCCAGCATGTGTGTTCTGACTGCATAATGGGCCAGAAAATGCATTTGATCAGCACAGCTTAAATGGATATATCTCTTAGAGTTAACTCAAGTTCACTAAGTTCACAAAACCAGGTTTCACCCAATTTGGCAGGTCAATAGTTCTCAACGGAAAAAAAAAAAAAAAAACACACACACACTTTTATAACAACAAAAACTAAAACTAATAAAGGAACAGGTGCTTCTGGCCAACATACTTTGACACTGTCAACATGTTAGGCAAGTTGTAATCAGAAGGTGGCTTGATGCATCTGTTACCTTAATGGATCTAGATTCGGTATAAAACCACACACATGGAACACCTGATTCTAGACATCCTCATCTCTAAATAGTGCTTATATGAGTACTATCATTTTTATATGATTAAATTAAAAAAATGTCCCCGGTTAACTCTGACATACCATGTATTAGAAGATGCATCCATTGATTAGAAGAATGCATCCATTGATTTTAAACCATTTATTTAGAAATGTTATAAGGTGAACAAAACGGTATGTTCAAGAATTGATGAAATATGTTACACACAGTTATGCGAGCCTGAGAAATATTTGGCTATATTAAAGGGATTTTGCATGATTCTGTTCTAAGGCATTAAATATAGATTTCACTCTTGGGCTGTATTGATATTTGATGTGTATGCCTGTTCTTAAGTGGTAGGTATCCTGTGATTGTGGTGCAAATGGTACCTAATAGCATTATTCTTTTTATCTTATACCTGGTAAAACTTAGACTCAGGTCAAATGTTCTTTACCTGGATAATAGGCTTCCAATCTTTTTTTTTTTTTTTTTTCTTTCTTTTTGACACTGTGCCTTCTATTCTTTACTATGCCTGGTGACTCAGACAGTAAAGAGTCTGACTGCAATGCAAGAGACCTGGGTTCAGTCCCTGGGTCAGGAAGATTTCCTGGAGGAGGGAATGGCAACCCAACCCAGTATTCTTGTCTGGAGAATTCCATGGACAAAGGAACCTGGTGGGCTACAGACCATGGGGTCACAGAGTTGGGGACAGGACTAAGCAGCTAACACTTTCACTCCATTGCTCTGTAGACTAGCAGGTGAGGAGGGGAGTCTAATGAAGCTTAGACTTATAGTTTCAACAGGTTTTAAGGAGGTTTGAATTGTTATATCCTTGATATATGTTGTGTCCAAATAAAGTGTGCGAGGTAACCCTCATTTCTTTAAGTTCCTTGACTAAAATTAACCTTGATGTATTGCCACCATCCCAGAGGAATGAAGGGAAATTAATCTTGGGTGTAATTGGCACTCTTCCCTCCTTAAAGATCCATAAGAATCTAGAACATTTACCTGATACTGTTTGAAGAGTGAGATCCCTTGCTTATAGTTCATCATAGTTGCCACAGGTGTCCTCTCAGAAAAAGCTGGTTGATCCCTTAGGCAAATGACTCTTTTTTCTCTCATGCCTAGCAGGTTATGTTGGGTCTATGATTTGCTTCTTGCTCATTGCTCAAAATGCTTGTCTTGGGCAGTGGGAAATAGTTTCTGGCACTCCACATAATACTCAATTAATTTAGGTGTTCATAGAAGACAAGAGAAAATATGTTTGGGTAAATTTGCTGTGGCCTTGCAAGCTTCTCTACCCACAACTATCTGACTAATATTTTGAAACTGTGTGTGGGGTGAAGTAGGTCAGAGAAATACTGCAGAGAAATTATAAATTAGTATCTCTGCAGTGTTTCCTAAAGAGAGCTGTCTTCAAATATTTGAAAGATTGCCAGGCAGAAGAGGGATTCATTTTAATTCCATGTATCTCTGAGGAGTAATAAAAAACTAACAGATAGATTTTCTTTAAATCTCAGTTTATATAATGAGGAACTTTTTAATTTAATAATTTAAAATTCTCAGTGATGGGGAGATCTGACACAGTCACGGTACTAACTTTGGATATAGTGAGAAGACACCTTAAGATCAGTTCTATAAAAAGAGTTTGAATATCAGATTCCTTCATTCAACAAATGCATACTGTGCATCACTATTTATTAGCACTGAATTAGTTGTGGTAATTATAGTACTGAAAAAGATTTGATAAGATGGAAGTTGCATGGATCACTTTGCTAAGTTATTATTCTACCTTTTAAGTATTCTCTTTTGTTTGTTTTGTTTTTAATTGTCCAATAATTGTTTTACTAGGCATCTCTGGGTGGCTCAGATGGTAAAGAATCTGTCTGTAATATAAGAGACCTGGGTTCAATTCCTGGGTTGGGAATATCTCCTAGAAGATGGAAAGGCTGATGATGAAGTGAAAGTCATTCAATTGTGTTGACTCTTTGTGATTCCTTGGACTATGCAGTACATGGAATTCTCCAGGCCAGAATACTGGAGTGGGTAGCCTTTCCCTTCTCCAGGGGATCTGCCGAATCCAGGGATCGAACCTAGGCCTCCCACATCGCAGGCGGATTCTTCACCAGCTGAGCCACAAAGGACCACTCCAGTATTCTGGCCTGGAGAATTTCATGGAAAGAGGAGCCTGGCAGGCTACAGTCCATGAGGTCACAAAGAGTCAGACATGACTGAGGGACTTTCACTTTCCATTGTTTTACAGTGTTGTGTAGGTTTCTGCCTTTCAACAATGTGAATCAGCCATAACTATATTTATTATTGTTGGTGTTGTTCAGTGGCCTAGTATTGTCTGACTCTTTGTAGCCCCATAGACTGCAGCATAGCAGGCCTTCCTGTCCCTCACCATCTCCTGGAGTTTGCACAAGTTCATGTTCATTGCATCAGTGATGCTGTCTAGCCATCTCATCTCTGATGCTCTCTTCTCCGTCTGCCCTCTATCTTTCCCAGCATCAGGGACTTTTCCAATGAATCATCTGTTCACATCAGATGACTAAATTATTGAAGCTTCAGCTTCAGCATCAGTCCTTCCAGTGAATATTCAGGGTTGATCTCCCTTAAGATTAACTGGTTTGATCTCCTTGCTGTCCAAGGGACTTTCAGGCGTCTTCTCCAGCACATACAGTTTGAAGGCATTGATTCGTTGGCATTCTGTCTTCTTTATGGTCCAGCTTTCACAACTGTATGTGACCACTGGGAAGACCCTAACCTTGACTGTGTGGACCTTCGTTGGCAGAGTTATGTCTCTGATTCCAACACTCTATTTATATATCCCTTCTATTTTAAGCTTCCCTCCCAGTCCCCTCCATCCCACCTCTCCTAAGTCATCACAGAGCACCAAGTGGGGCTTCCTGTGTTATATAGCAATTTCCCACTAGCTAGCTATTCCCAAAACACATGGTAGTGTATATATGTCAGTACTAGTTTCTCAATTTGTCCCATCATCTCCTTCCCCCACTGTGTCTACAAGAAGCCTTTGGACTAATCCATCTATAGGCTAGCAAATAGGATACCTTTGGAGAACTCTAAGAACTACTGATTTGTCTTGGCTTCCTTCCAACTGATAAGAATATCTAATCCATCTTTAACCTATCACTGAAACTGTTATGTTTTCCTAGGTGTTATCACTCCTCACTCCCAAGTTAGGCTTTCTTCTCCCATCATTCCATTTTAATGGAAAACCTATTCTCTCATATATGTCACTTGCCCAACAGGACACTTCTTGTTTCTCTTTTGCAATGAACTGAACAAATCACTTTGCAACTGTTTTAGCATCATTTATAATATTAATTCTTTTAGAAGGAATACTGCTCTTATAAATCATTTTACTGCTTTAAAATAATCTTTTGTCTCTGTATGTTATGCGTTTGTTAAAAGTTCAGGAATTGCTACTGTACTCATCAACAAATGTTTATTTTATGCCATTTTGTATCTATATCTGATAGGAAATAGTAAGGATTTCTAAATTCTTGATTATTTTGTTCTATGAGGTTTTATCTATTTCAAATAAGTCTACTAAATGGGAAAAATAAAATTGGAAAATATTTAATTTTTAATTTATATTTTATTCTTACAATTAAATATGCCACTATTATAGTGGCTTTATCATTGGTAAAATGGACTCAGATAAGGGTTCATATTTCATGTTGAATCAACTAAACTTCCTTGTTATATTTAAAAAAGAAATCTTGCAGTTTTAAAATTTCTGCAATTTGAAAGTTTATCATCCAGCAAAACTAGCCTGTTGTAAATCAGAGATATAAAATCAGAAAGCCAATGAAAAGTTGTGTCAAGCATGAAATTAATACTTCTGAGACACTTTTTATGAGAAATATATTAAATCCAATAAGTAGCTTTGTTCCAGAACCCTGCAGACTTTAGTGAAAAATAACTATAAATTTGTCTCTTTTAACTAAAAAGAAATATTCATACTAACATTTGTATGCTGATAAGTTTTATTACAGTGTACTGCTACATTTAAAATGAAGCATAATTAATTTGTGTTTACAAATCCTGCTTTCCTGGGTTACATACAATTATGCCATATGTTAAAAGTTTTTTGTTCTTTATGATATCACTTTAATTCTTAAATTTTAAAATGTTTCACTGTGCTGTGCTTTAAATATATACAACATGAGACGTACAACTGGAATAAAATTTCCATCCTGATTCCTTAACTGTAAAATAAAAGTAAAATTCCCTAACTTTTGTTTTTTCTCCCTTTTCTTTCTTTCTTTTTTCTCTCAGCCCTTGCTCCTACTTTGTACTATTTTCCTTTCATTGTTTCCTTTTTCTCATTCTTTTATGCAAAACAGGGGTTTTGATTTATTACCTATTTGTAAAATAGTTTGTCCGTTCCAGAAGACTTAAACTATGATGTTCATCTATTTACCTAAAATATTTGATTGTGGGTGTTTAGTTGCTCAGTTGTATCTGACTCTTTGCCACCCCATGGACTGTAGCCCGCCAGGCTCCTCTGTCCATGGGTTTCCCAGGCAAGAGCACTGGAGTGAGTTGCCATTTCCTAGTCCAGGGGATCTTCCTGACCCATGAATTGAACTCACATCTCCGGTGTTGCCTGCATCATCAGGTGGATTTTTCACCACAGTGCCACCCAGGAAGGGAAGCCCCTATAATATTTGAATACTTGACATACAAACTAAGGATGTAGTCCCTCATTTTTATTTTTTTAAATGTCCATTAATTAAGCTTGAAGAAATATACACTTGATTCTAGGTTTGAATTCATATAAAGAAATTTTATTGGAGTTAGAAATGTAGGCTTCATAACCAGACTCACTGGGGGCTGAAATTCTATTTCTAATAGGATGAACTTAACCTTATTAATCTTCAGTTTCCTTATAGATAGCATGGGAATAACAGTATTAGCTTCCTCAAAAGAAGACTGTACACACACACACAGAGTATTTTAGCTTCATCATGTTTCTTTTCTTTCTTCATATTGTGGTAAACAGACTGTAAGCTGACCCTCAAAACCCTTTTCTCCTGCTGTTAATTTTTTTTTGTTTGCTTGTTATTATTTAGTCACTAAGTCGTGTCTTACTCTTTGCGACTCCAATGCGGTAGCATGCCAGGTTCCCCTGCTTCTTGTCGAGTTTGCTCAGATTCATATCCACTGAGTCAGTGATACTGCCTAACGATTTCATCCTCTGCTGCCCCCTGTCCTCATGACCTTCTATAATTCCCATTCCTTGAGTGTGGTTGAATTGGCTGACTTATCTCTAATGAATACAGTACAGAAGAACTCTTGGTGTGCCGTTTCCTAGATTACAAAAGAGACTTTCAAATTGGTCTTTCTTGTGGCTTTTTGCTCTCTTACCCGCCCTGAGTAAGTCCAGCTGTCATATTGTGAACTGTCCTAGGGAGATGCCCAAATGCAAGCCCTGGTCACTCTGGACCACGAGAATTGGCCAACAGCCACGTGAGTGAACTTGGAAACAGATTCCCCAGTTGGACCTTCAGATATTTGCCAAGTGTAGCCTAGTGGGAAACCTTGAACTTGGGATACCCATAGAAACTTTGAAATAAAAATTCAGTTTTTTTTAAAAAAAATTGGAATATAATTGCTTTACAATGTTGTATTGGTTTCTGCTATACAAGAAAGTGAATCAACTATATAACTATATATATATATATAGTATATAGTTATATCCCCTGCCTCCCACACCCCCTATCCTGCCCCTCTAGGTCATTACAGAAGACCGAGCTAAACCCCCTGTGCGTATAGCAGCTCCACACTAGCTATCTATTTCGCACATGGTAGTGTCTATATGTCACTGCTACCCTCCGAATTCATCCCACCCTCCCCCCGCCATGTCCACATGCCCTTTCTCTGTGTCTGTGCCTCTGTTTGTACCCTGTAAACAGGTTCTCTAAGAAAAAACTACAATGACCAAGAGGCACATGAAATGATGATCAGCATCATTAATATTAGAGAAATGAAAATCAAAACTGCAATGAGGTATCACCTCACACTGGCCAGAACAGCCATCATCAAAATATCTGTAAATGGTAAATGCTAGAGAGTAAGCTCAACATTCAGAAAACTAAGATCATGGCATCTGGTCCCATCACTTCATCGGAAATAGATGGGGGAACAGAGGAAGCAGTGTCAGACTTTATTTTTGGGGGCTCCAAAATCACTGCAGATGGTGATTACAGCCATGAAATTAAAAGACGCTTACTCCTTGGAAGGAAAGTTATGACCAACCTAGATAGCATATTAAAAAGCAGAGCATTTCTTTGCCAACAAAGGTCCATCTAGTCAAGGCTATGGTTTTTCCAGTGGTCATGTATGGATGTGAGAGTTGGACTGTGAAGAAAGCTGAGCACTGAAAAATTGATACTTTTGAACTGTGGTGTTGGAGACGACTCTTGAGGGTCCCTTGGACTGCAAGGAGACCCAACCAGTCCATCCTAAAGGAGATCAGTCCTTGGTGTTCATTGAAAGGACTGATGCTGAAGCTGAAACTCCAATCCTTTGGCCACCTGATGCAAAGAGTTGACTCACTGGAAAAAACCCTAATGCTGGGAGGGATTGGGGGCAGGAGGAGAAGGGGACAACAGAGGATGAGATGGCTGGATGGCATCACCGACTCAATGGACATGAGTTTGGGAGAACTCCAGGAGTTGGTGATGGACAGGGAGACCTGGCATGCTGCGATTCATGGGGTCACAAAGACTCAGATACGAATGAGAGACTGAATTGAACTGAGAGAATATGTGGAGAACAGGGAACTCTCTTGCATGGCTGGTGGGAATGTGAATTGATACAGCCACTACGGAGAACAGTATGGAGGTTCTCTAAAAACTTGTTGGTTTAAAGCAGTAAGTTTTGGGATAACTTGTTAGGCAACAATGAATTACTAAAATACTACTGCTGTGTCTTTCTGACATTGCTTAGAGTTGAAGTCCTTAAAAAGGAAAGACTGTGCTTTTTGCAGAGGACAGTAAACAATGGTATGTCATTACCGCTGTAACTATGTACATAGGCTATGATGACCACTCAGTAGGCTACCAAGAAGCTTCACATTAGAGCATCAGAAAATCATACAGTGTCCAAATCATGCATTTGGATACAAATGGCTTTTAACATAAGTGTAATGGAATTATACAGCCCTCACATTAAGCCCGTTAGAATAAAATGGAATAGAAGAAAATAAAATAGGAGAGAACATGAGAGGAGATATCTGCTTGTTTTGGAACTAATCAGAATAAGTATCAGTCCTGTGTATGTGTGAGTCACACAGATCCTAAGAACATGTACATATTCACTGCTTGCTGGAGGGACTCTCAGTACTCAGAGGCAGTTGTGCTCACAGCTATATTTTATTAGCACAATCAACGGGGGAACAGATGGATTAGGCTGAGGCATAGATTGCCCATGTTCCCTTCTACCCCCACTCCTGCTACCTGCCAGAGAGGGGTCACGCAGAATGTACTCCTCAACCCAGCAGCAAAATGCAGAAGCATGTGTGCAACCCAGGAAAACCTGCTTCACATTCAAAGCCCAAGATTTTTACTGAGATTTTATTGGTCATGTGAGAGCAACAACCAGCCACACACCCTGAAAAGCCAGATTTCACAAAGGAAAGCAGGTGTTCAGCCAACCAGGTTGGGTTTAAAAAACAGCCGGGTTCCCAGCTGCCAGCCATGGGCCAACTCCACAAATGGGCTGTGTTGAAGATAGTGACTTCATGTCTCCTCTGTTAACTCTTTCCTCTGCAGTGTATATACATTTGCATATTTGAATATGAAATTATTTCTTGTTATATAAAGTCTCAAGTGAAATGGCCTGAATCATGTTGATTCTTTAAGGACCAACCAATGTTTCATATGTGAAGTTTTTCTTAATTTCTTCTTCTGAACTTCTACATGGTATTACTTATAACTTGGTTAGGGAATGTGTTAGAATCTTGAAGCTATTATAATCATGGACATTCATTCATACCTGCCCTGCTAACTTGGTGCTCTGTGACAATGGGCATTGGGCTTGTATCTACCCAATACTCTGTTAGAACAGACCCTGTGGTCAAACACACTTTCCTTTTGAGCGGGTATCTGCACCCTGAAGCTTGTGGGCTAGATTGGACTGCTGACTGCTTTTTTAAATGTTTGATTTTTTTAATGAACTACTGTTGGTTTACAACATTTCAGAGGTACAGAAAAGTGATTCAGTTATCCATATCCTTATATATAATATATATGTATGTATATATATTTTTTCTTTTTCAGATTATTTTCCATTATAGGTTATTATAGGATATACAGATATATAAGATACAGTTCCCTGTTCTATACAGTAGGCCCTTGTTATTTATTTTATATGTAGTAGTGTGTCTGATAATCTGTAACTTCTAATTTACCCCTTCCCCTTTTCCTCTTTGATAATCATGTTTGTTTTCTATAAAATAAATAGTTTAATAGAGCATACCACACATATATTTGTTTATGTCAATGGCTGTTACTGCAACACAACCAGCGTTGAGTAGCTGCAATACAGACTTCATCACCAGCAAAGCCAAAAACATTTACTAACTGAAGTTTTACAAAAAAAGTTTCCCAAAATCTCCATTAAGAAAGCAGAGTAGTTTATATTGAATAAATTATCAACATCCTTAGAAAGTAAAGACTGCGATAAAGGAAATTAGTTTGGCAATGATAATACAATTTTATTCTAATATTATTGCCTATTTTTTCTCTTGGATGATACTTGTCAAGCAATTGTGATTTATTAAGACTATCATTACTCTCAAAGCTTCTTCAAAACTATTAAAGACTGTCTTCTATAGTCTTAAAACTCTTCGAAACTTAAAGTCCCCTTATCACCAACCTTTATACTCTGGTCAGAAGAAATAGACATTAAGAGATAATAAGTAATAATCTGTTAAGAACTATTTTCTCAGAAATTCTGTTAATCCAAATGTCAGAAAAATATTTGGCAGACAACACTAGAAGTAGTAGAAAAGGGCACATTTCATATAATGAAATTTCAGTAGCACTGCTCTAGCTGAAAAATCAAGAATGTGCTCAAATTTTGAATATAAACTTTAATATAACATATCATGTAGAAGGCATCATCCTACTTGTATATACTGAAGCAGTATACAGCATTTTAAATCAGGTGTTGTTGCCTGCCAATGTCTCTGGGACTGAAAGTCTGCTTTTTAATACACCAGGGGAAAAAAGAAAAGAACAGCTGAGTTATGCTGGGTTCAATAAAGAGAACAGATTGGAGTGAAGTAGGATGGGATGGTAGATGATGAATTTTTTCATTCAGGTTAAGATGTGATAGTAATCTTTATTATAGAAAAGTTTAGTAGAAATCTGAGGGATATTGAAGAAGGAAAATATAGCAGCACTTGGTGGCGTCCTGTTTAATTAGAGTGGGTTGGTTTGCAAGAGAGAAGAGAAGCTGGGCAGAGCGTACCTTGGGTCTTTGTCTAGGGTAGGAAGTATACGACGTGGATAATGCTAAGAGGAAGGAGAGGATGTGTTGTTGTGGTTCAGTCACTCAGTCATGCCTGACTCTTTGTAACCCTAGGGACTGCAGCATGCCAGGCTTCCCTGTGCTTCAGCATCTCCCAGAGTTTGTTCAAACTTATGCCCATTGAATAGATGATACCATATAAATATCTCATCCTCTGTCACCTTCTTCTCTTCCTCCTCTCAATCTTTCCCAGCATCAGGGTCTTTTCCAGTGAGTCAGGTCTTCACATCAGGTGGCCAAAGTATTGGAGCTTCAGCTTCAACATCAGTCCTTCCAAAGAATTTTTAGGGTTGATTTCCTTTAGGATGGATGGATTCGATCTCCTTGTAGTCCAAGGAACTCTCAAGAATCTTCCCCAGCACTACAGTTTGAAAGCATCATAACTTGGGCACTCACATTTCTTTATGATCCAGCTCACTTCTGTGCGTGACCGTTGGAAAAGCCATAGCTTTGACTATACTGACCTTTGTCAGCAAAGTGATGCCTCTGCTTTTTAATATGCTGTCTAGATCTGTCACAGATTTTCTTACAAAGAGCAAGAATCTTTTAATTTGAAGACTGCATTCACCATCTGCAGTGATTTTGGAGACCAAGAAAATAGAGGGTATAAATGAATACAAACTAGAAGCTGGTAATATTTAACTTATATGCAGAGTACATCATGAGAAACGCTGGGCTGGAGGAAGCACAAGCTGAAATCAAGATTGCTGGGAGAAATATCAATAACCTAAGATATGCAGATGACACCACCCTTATGGCAGAAAGTGAAGAAGAAGTAAAGAGCCTCTTGATGAAAGTGAAAGAGGAGAGTGAAAAAATAGGCTTAAAACTCAACATCCAGAAAACTAAGATCATGGCATCCGGGCCCATCACTTCTTGGCAAATAGGTGGGGAAACAGTGGAAACAGTGGCTGACTTTATTTTTCTGGGCTCCAAAATCACTGCAGGTAGTGATTGCAGCCATGAAATTAGCAGACACTTACTCCTTGGAAGGAAAGTTGTGATCAAGCTAGACAGTAAGCATGGATATCACTTTGCCAGCAAAGGTCCTTGTAGCCAAGGCTATGGTTTTTCCATTGGTCATGTATGAATGTAAGAGTTGGACTATAAAGAAAGCTGAGCACTGAAGAATTGATGCTCTTGAACTGTGGTATTGGAGAAGACTCTTGTGTGTCCCTTAGACTGCAAGGAGACCCAACCAGTCCATCCTAAAGGAGATCAGTCCTGGGTGTTCATTGAAGGACTCATATTGAAGCTGAAACCCCAATACTTTGGCCACCTGATGCAAAGAACTGACTCATTGGAAAAGACCCTGATGCTGGGAAAGATTGAAGGCAGGAGGAGAAGGGAACGACAGAGGATGAGATGGTTGGATGGCATCACTGACTCCACGGACATGGGTTTGGGTGGACTCCGGGAGTTGGTGATGGACAGGGAGGCCTGGCGTGCTGCGGTTCATGGGGTCGCAAAGAGCTGGACATGACTGAGTGACTGAACTGAACTGAACTGAACTGAATATACGGTAAGAATTGTAAACACAAACGTTGGATTCAAGACAGAGCCTTGCTGTATTAAGAAAAACACTACAGACAAAGCAGGTATGCTATAATTGAATTATAGCCATATATTTACTAGTAATATAACATTGCTTGTACTGGAATATGAATTTAAAAAAATATATGTGTGTGTCTATCCTCAGTCATGTCTGACTCTTTGCGACCTCGTGGATTGGAGCCCACTAGGCTCCTCTTTCCATAGAACTTTCCAGGCAAGAATAGTGGAGTGGGTTGCCATTTCCTCCCTCAGGACCTCTCCCCGACCCAGGGATTGAACTTGTATCTCCTGGATCTCCTGCATTGGCAGGTGGATTCTTTACCGCTAGGAAAGCCAAAGAAAAATATAGTGGTCTTTAAATGAGAAATTTTAAGAAAACTTATAGTGTCCCTTGTGAATAAAAGGTAGTAAAACTAAATACCATTAGATATACTGAACATAGGTAAGAAAGAAAAGGTATAAATATTTAAATCATATCAATACAGAGAAAAAGTAATTGAGTGAATCACCCCAAGTACACACAAAACAGGAGAAAATCTTCCAGTGGATGGCATATAAAAATATATTTGTGACTTTAAAAACCTTTTCTGTAATATATCAATAGAGAACTTGCTCTATTCTGATAGAAAAAGCAAGGGGAATAGTGTTGTTAAATAAAATGAAGCCGCTGTCATTGTGGGCACATGTTCTTGTTGAGAAGAGTCTTTAAAACCCAACTGTCAAACTACTTTTCTATACAGATCTTTTACTTCACATTATTTCACAGTCATTTACATTGTTTGACAAATATCTTATTGGACCAAGACTCATCATAATGTCTGCTGCTTTCTTTTCTTTTGTTATTTTAGCAAATTGGGCATATTTGAATACATTTCTAGTATTAAATAAGTAATGTTAACTATAGCAACAACTATATATATATATATGTATATATATATATAATTTTTATATTGTGCTTTGTATTTCCCCAGGTAATTTCTGTAACAGAAAATCATCTGCCTTTATTCTCTAGAGTTGTGAGTTGGCAAATCTGTAACTGTAGAACACTTTTATTAATATTATGGTTTTAAACTCCTCTATCTGAGAAAACCTATTTTCAGTGAATCATCTGATTTTAACGAGACCTTTAACGAGATTTAAACTGTACTAACCCAGTTTTCTACATGGGTTAATAGAGCCAGGATGAGTCATGGAACTCAGCAAAGGTCTGAGGAACTAAGCTGATCTTGTTTTTCTTAATTTCTAGTTATTCACAGTTTTGCCTTTACTTAAGGATAAAATTCACCAGGAGAGTGTCTTTCATATATTTATAAACAGAGGTGAACTTTTCCATGGTATTTTATGAACATTGCTCATAATATAACCTTTAAAGTGTCAGATGAATATTTTTGAATATGATTTAATGCTTAAAATGTCCAAAATGTAGGTTTGATTTTGAACCTTGGTCCCCAAAGTAAGATTTAGTTATTTCTATATGGTATCAAAGTTCTGAAAATTTAATTTTTGCATTGCATCATAAAGTATCCAAATACATTTTATTACTTAAAAAATTATTGAATTACAGTTGAATTACAGTGCTGTATTAGTTTTTGCTACACAGAAAAGTGAATCAGTTATATATATTATTTTTTTATATTTTTTCCATTATGGTTTATTACAAGATGTTAAATATAGTTGTCTGTCCTGCAGTATAGGGCCTTGTTTTTCATTGCTTCTTAAGGCATGATGCAGTGGAATCTAAATCTACTTCAATTTGATTTTTATATTATACTTAACAAATGAAAAGATCCAAATATAGTACTTTTTAATGAAAGTGGCTTTATTGGGGGAAGGTACTTCTGTGTACTAAATTTCAGTTAGTATTTATATGAATTCACATTCCATGACTGATCCCATTTTTTAATTTTCATTGTAAATACTTAAAGTGTATCCTCTAACACATGATCTACACATGCTTCTCAATCAAATCCAGTCCATAATTTCCACATACATTTTCCAATTAAGAACAGATAAGGAACACATGTACACCCATGACTGATTCATGTCAAAGTATTGCAAAAACCACTACAGTATTGTAAAGTAATTAGCCTCCAATTAAAATGAATAAATTTTAAAAAAAAGAAACCAAAAAAAAAATCCCCAAATTGTATATTTCATAGAAAATATCATCAAATTTCAAAGTGTGGACTGCCAGTAGTAGGTAAGCTAGATCATAGATAGGAATCTCAGGATTCAAAGGCACCCATTTCTTTCTGAACATACTCTCTCGAAAGCATTATCTTCACCATTTCCCTAACTTCCTTGCCTGCCATTTAAAGTATTCCTGGAAGCTTGAATCTCACCATTCTTCCCCTGGAAGTGCCGCATTCTGGCCCAAGAAACAGGGAAAATGAATGGGTTCAATTGCTCTGGACTACGGAGTGGAGTCTATTAGGGGACAGTTGCACTCACTCATTTCCAGAGGAAAGCTGCCCATTGCTGCTGAGAATAACAGCTAACAAAGCTTTTCAATTTAGGCTGAAGCTAAAATGGAAGAAAATAGGTCAGTAGAAGGGAAGAAATGAGAAATGAAGAGTTCATTGTTGGAAGGAGATTTGAGGAATGTCAGCTTGGTAGCTGCACAGCCAAAGTGAAGAAACAGACCAGAAGGAGGAAGAAAGAAACACATTGGCAGAAGTCTCATTATATTAATTACACTTACCCTGTGCCCTGAGCACTTCTCAGCTTCAATTCCTGTTGCTGAACCAGAAGATTTGTATCGATTCTGGGCCATGCAAAAATATTTAATCTTTGGAATGATTAATGAGATTGAACATGACCAAGTTTCTTACCACAGTTTTGAGCCACTAAGCTTTGCTTAGAAAAATCAAGCTTCATTTTTTCTTGAGTACAGCACTTTGCATAACATCATACAAAATTGGAATGCACACTTTATATTTATAGAGGGTTTGAAATATATTTGAAAATGTAACAACTTGAGTATTTGGAATAATCAGCTGACTGATAGTGATCATGCACTGTTCATCCAAATATTCACGCTTTTCATCAGCGTGTCACATTTATAGGAATGAATAGGTAACACAGTGCTTGCTTTGCCCCCAAAGCACTTATTTTGTCAGCAGTGATTGTGTTTAAGCTGACAGTGGGCCGTTCCTATTATTGTTAAAATTACTATTTATAAGCTCTGAGAGCAAGTATTTCTACCAAAGGTATGTGGGAAACCAGTTTTACAAAAAAATATAAATGCATATTTATCCATAGATCATACATTTTAAAAACCAAAAGCCAGCATTATAATTTGGCTATGAAATAAATTTCCTTTGCTATAGAGAAGATAGATTTTGAGTATATAAATTCAAACATGTAAACTGTATTGAATATATATTATTTACTAGGATCTGAATTCTGAGTGAGGCACTATGGATACAAAGATGAAAAAAATAATAATAGGATTATTATTATTTTCTTCAATAAGAGAGTTAATTATTGACTTAAGTTCTGATAATTATTTTTTAATGTTATAATGAAGTTCCCTGAACAAATGAGTGACTCAGAATAAAACAGTAATTAACATTTTCTTTTATTTTATGTAACTAGGTGCATATAACCTAAATTTTTAACTTTTTGGCATACGTTGAAAATGTCCCTTGTGAAATGTGTGTGTTTATAGTGAAAATAGTTTCCCATAGGTCTAAAACATATTTAAACATAAATGATTTGGAGACAGCCATTTCTGTGCTTTTTGCTCAATATTTCTCATCTAGAAAGCTTTGATAAACATCAAAGTACTAATGCTGAAAAAGTAGAGACTTTTAGATCCCAAGGTAGACAATTTGCTTTACAAACTTTCTTCAGGATTAAAGCACATATAAGTCACTTAAAACTGAAAGTATAAGACAAATCCAAAAATTGTAATATATATGTTTTTAAATTATCATATGTGTGCTGTGTTATTTTAAGGAATAGAAATTATGAACTAGCATTCTGTCTTTGGCCTTGAACATGAAGATATATAGATATAGATATAACACATATATATGTATATTTAATATTTTTGTTCTAAGCTTAAAATTGGGGTTTAGTTGTTACTCAACAGTTGAAAGACATATTGTTAAGCAAGGAAATTAAAGGAAAAAAAAAAAACAGATTTAGGTAGGCACTCTCAAATACTCTATTTTTTGAACTTTCTTTCCCTTGAGGAATGTGACGTTGCAACCAAATTATTTCAAGTCAGTAAAATCTGTTAAGCTGCATCTTCTCTCCAGAATGATATAAAAGTTTCAATCTGTGAAACTGATTTAGAAGTAGAGACTGATTTTACTTTCTGATTAAAGCAGCACCATGAACTGGAGCTGATTAAAGTAGACCTACAGCCTCTTCTGCCCGTGGAATTCTCCAGGCAAGAATGCTGTAGTCGGTTGCCTTTCCCTTTTTCAGGGGATCTTACTGACCCAGAGATGGGTCAATCTTATTGACCCAGGTCTCCTGCATTGTAGGGAGATTCTTTACCATTTAAGCCACCAGGGAAGCCCAATTGAAAAATAGCCTATCTTTTTAAATAAACATAGAAATTAGAAAAATGTAAGTGACAGTTATTTTCACTTCAAAATGAATTACATTTGATCGAAGTGAAACATACTACGTTTTATAAATCAATCCACTTATTTTTTTTAGCTTTCATTTTAAGTTAATTTGCTGGAGGAGGCATACTATGCCTCCTCCTGGTAGAACTGAATGTCTCTAAGATGGCAAAGGTCTTCCCTGGTAGATCAGCTGGGAAAGAATCCGCCTGCAATGCAGGAGACCCCAATTCAATTCCTGGGTTGGAAAGACCCCCTGGAGAAGGGATAGGCTAACCACTCAGGTCTTCATGGGCTTCCTTGTTAGCTCAGATGGTAAAGAGTCTGCGGGCAATGCGGGAGACCTGGGTTCAACCCCTGGGTTGGGAAGATTCCCTGGAGTGGTTACACAGTCCAATACTCTTGCCTAGGGAATTTCATGGACAGAGGAGCCTGGTGGGCTACAGTCCATGGGGTTGCAAAGAGTTGGACATGATTGAGCAACTTTAGGGAGGAAGGAAGGAAGATGGTTATCCTGATCTCTCGCCCATCCCCTCTCCCATTCTCATCAAAGAAGGAATAATTCAAAGGCCAACCAGAATGACTCAAAAGGTGGGAAGAATATGGCTGACTCAGCCATTCCCTCATCTTCTTTGAGAAATAGATCTGATTATAGCACATGTACATTGTTTGTTTCTTTCCTTTTTTTCCTTTCTTTCTTTCTGTGCAGAGCAGATCCACATGAGATGGGCCTCTATTCTATGAACTCCATCAGTGACTTTTTTCTCAATGTTGATTAACGGCAGTATTGAGATAGTAGCGAGGCCAAAAGGCTGAAAGATCTAAGCTACATTGATCACTACAGGAGTTTACTAAATTAGATGAAAACATATGTAAATATTTTTACAATGTTGGAGTTGTAAACATTTTTCCAAACATGTAATTTTGATCATAAAAATACTATTATCATTTTGGCAAACTAATCTATTTAAAGGAAATATAACAGTTGAGAAAATTAATTTGCATTTATATATGATAAATTATTTCCTTACACTCAGGATTTTCTTTCTAACTGTGAAAAAAAAGAATATAATTCTTTCCTGAAACCTCTACTACCAGGAAAATGGGTAAATTGCATAAAGAGATATTCATAGAAAACACAGCCACAGTCAGTAAGGAAATGAAAGCTCTTCAGTCATAGCCACTAGAAATGTAATGCAGTAGTTCAGATAATGTAAATAAAATCATGCTGAACACAATAGTATACATGTCTACCCTTTAGTAATAACTCACTCTATAAAATTCTGACCCTAGACAAGAAGCAGTTATATGAAAGGATATTTCAGTAATTCTAGTGATAAATGTTATGATATTCCTAACTGAACCACTAAAACAATCTTTACAGAAAAATATATTCATTGCACAACAGTGAAAAATAAGTCTATATAATAGACACTGATTTACATGATTCATTGGATGATATAATAAATGCAATACATTATTGGTTTATATTACTCATTCCAGGAAAAATAAAAGATTAGATTGGTTGTATTAATAGTTGGGAAAAGAAAGGGGTAACAATATTCTTTAGAAGATTTTTCATCTTTCTTCACTCTTTCTATATCCATTGTTTCCTTTCTCTGGACAATGGGATAACTCATGGCTATCTAGCACTTAAATTACACCTAAGCACAAAGGTGGGGCTTCCCAGGAGGCACAGTGGCAAAGAATTTGCCTTACAATTCAGGAGATACAAGAAACACATATATCATCCCTGGGTCAGGAAAATACCCTGGAAAAGGAAATGGCAACTGACTCCAGTATTCTTGCCTGAAAAATCCCACAGACGAAGGAGCCTGGAGAGCTAAAGTCCATGTGGCCTCAAAGAGTCATACACACCTGAGCACACACACAGGCACAAATGTATCACACTAAACACTTTGAAGATGACACAAAGGCTGAAGATTAGAATAATTGAAAGCATTGCTATTGTTCAGTCACTAAGTTGAGCTCAACTCTTTGTGACCCCATGGACTCCAGGCTTCCCTGTCCCTTTTCCTGTCCCTCATTATCTCCTGGACTTTGTACAAACTCATGTCCTGTCAGTGATGCCATCCAGCCATCTCATCCTCTGTCATCCCCTTCTCCTCCTGCCTTCAATCTTTCCCATCATCATGGTCTTTTCTGACCATGAGTTGTCTCTTTATATCAGGTGGCCAAAGTATTGGAGCTACAGTTTCAGCATCAGTCCTTCAATGAATATTCAGTGTTGATTTCCTTTAGGATTGAATGGTTTGATCTCCTTGCATCCCAAGGGACCCTCAAGAGTCTTCTTCAACACAACATTTCAAAAAGTGTCAGTTCTTTGGTGCTCAGCCTTCTTTATAGTTGAACTCTTCACAACCATACATGACTACTGGAAAAACCATAACTTTGACTATACAAATCTTTGTCAGCATTGCTGAAGCACAGAGATTATGCATGTGCATAAGAGACTAAGGTATGGAAAAAAGCCAAGTCTGCAAGCTTTTCACTTGTTGTACGTAGGCTAAATCAAATGTTTTGGGTATATTAACAGACTAGTGCACCATTCACATGCATTCCATGTAATATTTCTAACTAGATGTTATTATCCTAATTGCTGATATGCCTTTGCCTAAAACTTTAATGTCAAAATATCACTTCTTTTAGTTTATCAATATAGTGTGTTTAAGATGAAACTGCTGATAATTTTAGAAAAGGCCAATTTTGGCATAAAGTTGTAAACTGGACAATGAGGTAAATTTGTAGTGTATAAACAAAATTTACATGAACTGAGAACTTCCAGATGTACAAGATAGACTTAGAAAAGGCAGAGGAACCAGAGATCAAATTCCCAACATCTGTTGGATCATAGAAAAAGCAAGAGAATTCCAGGAAAACATCTACTTCTGCTTCATTCACTATGCTAAAGCCTTTGACTGTGTGGATCACAACAAACTGTGGAAAAATCTTTAAGAGATGGGAATACCAGACCACCTGATCTGCCTCCTGAGAAATCTGTATTCAGGTAAAGAAGCAACAGTCAGAACTGGACATGGAACAGTGGACTGGTTCCAAATTGGGAAAGGAGCACATCAGTGCTATATACTGTTCCCCTGTTTATTTAACTTATATGCAGAGTACATCATGCTACATGCTGGGCTGGATGAAGCAAAAGCTGGAACCAAGATTCCAGGAGAAATATCAATAACCTTAGTTAGGCAGATGACACCACCCTTATGACAGAAAGTGAGAAGGAATAAAGGGCCTTTTGATAAAATTTAAAGAGGAGAGTGAAAAAACTGGCTTAAAACTCAACTTTTGAAAAATGAAGATCATGGTATCTGGTCCCATTACTTCATGGCAAATAGATTGGGAAACAGTGGAGGGAGACTGTGAGATTTTATTTTCTTGGGCTCCAAAATCATTGTGGATCGTGACTACAGTCATGAAATTAAAAGATGCTTGCTCCTTGGAAGAAATTAAAGGTGCTTCCTCCTTGTCTTATGACAAAACTAGACAGCATATTCAAAAGCAAAGACATCACTTTGCCAACAAAGATCCATTTAGTCAAAGCTATGATGCTTTTTTTTTTCCATTTATTTTTATTTGTTGGAGGCTAATTACTTTACAATATTGTAGTGGTTTTTGTCATACATTGACATGAATCAGCCATAGATTTACACGTATTCCACATCCCGATCCCCTCTCCCACCTCCCTCTCCATCCGATCCCTCTGGGTCTTCCCAGTGCACCAGGCCCAAGTACTTGTCTCATGCATCTAGCCTGGGCTGGTGATCTGTTTTTGAACTGTGGTGTTGGAGCAGACTCTTGAGATTCCCTTGGACTGAAAGGAGTACCAACCAGTTAATACTAAAGGAAACCAACCCTGAATATTTATTGGAAGGACTGATGCTGAAGCTGAATCTCCAATACTTTAATCATATGATGCGAAGAGCCAGTTCATCGGAAAAGACCCTGATGTTGGGAAAGGTTGAAGGCAGGAAGAGAAGGGGATGCCAGAAGACAAGATGGTTGGATGGCCTCACTAACTCAAAGTACATGAGTTTGCACAAGCCACAGAACATGGTGAAAGACGGGGAAGCCTGGCATGCTGCAGTCTGTGGGGTCGCAAATATTCAAACACGACTGAGCAACTGAACAACAACAATTTACAAAATTTAACACCACACTGGTTACAAATTATTTCTCTGATGTTGAATACTCTGTCTATTTCATAGCTTTAAGATTTCTCACAACCCTCATAGTATGCTTATACCTTTTTTCCTGAACGAAATTCCTGTTTCTCTAAATTTAAAATATATTTCTCTCTGAAAATCCTTTCCCATCTCAGAGTGTGGTAAGAAATGAGTCCTCTGTTGCTTATAGAGCTTTTTATAAGTAATAACATAATGCACTGTAATTGCCCAGCACCAGCCTCCCTCAGCTCCACATATGTGAGCACGTGTACAGTTGTGGAAAGGCTTTGAGCTCCTTGCAAAATAGAATCAGAACAATTATCCCTGTGTCACTAGTGTTTCTCAAGTTGTAGGTGTTAAACATCAATTTTATGCAATTAATGTTTAAAAAACTAAAGCAATGAGAATATCAAATGTAAAATGGTAGAATACCCAGAACTTTATATCATTATATGTATGTATTTGTAGTGAATTTTTTGACTTGATGCCTATTTGTCTTTAACTAGTCCAAGATCTGGTAGAAT
This sequence comes from Muntiacus reevesi, assembly GCF_963930625.1. Taxonomy (NCBI): domain Eukaryota; kingdom Metazoa; phylum Chordata; class Mammalia; order Artiodactyla; family Cervidae; genus Muntiacus; species Muntiacus reevesi. Next base: position 20,164,699 of record NC_089262.1, on the reverse strand, counting down.
ATTCTAACAGTTCCACTTCCTTACAGAATGTCCATGAACTTAGTCTATCTTAACATAATAAATACTCAGGGTGATTATGAAGAAGTAATAGGACCATATAAAAAACAAGAATATATATATATATATATATATATATATATATATATATATATATATATATACTTCACATTATGTTATATGCTATTTATGAATATGCTATTTATATTTTGACTTGCCTTCTCTGTCTTTCCAACCTCTACATAACTCTCAAAAAGCCAGTTTATACACTATGTGCCAATATCACCAAGTCAAAGAAAATATAGTATTTACTTCAATGTCTTTATTACCCACTTGTCCCTGTTGACCCATATTTTGTTTTAGTCCAAAATTGCTGTTTAATCATCTCATTATTCAAACTCTCTGAACTAAATAAAAATTAACATGTTAGAGTGAATATACTAGATTGGTTAAAATAGAGTTTTCAGTCTGGCTCAGAAGCATGGCAAAATCAGGCCTCCTCTAGATTCTTAAAATGAGATTTTCAAGTGTATCATTGTGAACCACCATGACCCCAGGGTACTTTTATGGACTGTGATTTTGTGTCAGTGATATATTGATTTCAGAAATGACACAAATCTAGGTTTGATTGTGGCATCTTGTAACCTGTAACTTCTGTGTAACAATGATAAATATTAAGGTTATAATATACCTCCTGCTGTCAAAGCTGATCTATCCAAACACAGCCATGTAAGGATTCTACTTTACTTTGAGAAAAACCTGTGTTTTGCCATTTGATTCATTGAGGTAATAATTACCTATGGGGGAGAATTTATATACATAACTGTAATTGATATCATCTATTCATATGTTTACACATGCATATATGTAATTAACAGGTTGTTGTTCAGTCACCAAGTCATGTCTGACTCTTTGTAACCCCATGGCCTTCAGGGTAACACAATGAATTTTAGTTTTAAATGTTTTTACTGTATATAGAATTTTGAGCCTGACGTTATCTTCTGAATCCTGGACATTATTAAAAACAAGCATCTTTAAATGTCATTAGGCTTTTCTCTCAATATTAGTATTTTTACAATCATCAAATGGCATTTTTAGTACTAATGTGAAGTACTTTGAGATTGAACCATGAGATATGTCAGACTTACACTTTCCAGGGAAACACTAGCCGTGAATCCTGCACTTCCTACACGTTAATCAGGCATAATTTCTGCTCACTTTACATGGCGTTTGCTCTCACATATGTTTCCCCCTCTTGGTTAAGTTTAAGTTATCATAGAAATGCAAATAATGGGTTTATTGAAAGTCCTGAATTTGTGAAATAAAAGTAGAAATCAAATTTGTTTTTCATTTTTGGGAGAATTTCTCCTCCACTCATTCCTAGAATTGATCTTTTTACTCTTCAGTGATATCAGTGAAGAGTCCATAGCATTTTATGTGTTGTTTTGCTTATTTGGTGTTTTCCAATGACGTCCAAACCTGACCCTGGCTTCTGACCATCCGCTCCACTTGTGAGCACACTGGTTCATCTGGGTGGTGCTTCAGAATGGGGCAACTTACAGAGATCCCAGTAACTAGCATCTCCTTCAGCACCACAAAACTAGAGCTCATTTTTAATTCAAGCTTCTTCATGTGCTGTTGCCAAAGGCCGCCATACTTACAAGAGGGGATATAAGAGCAACAGCTCCATATGCTGCCTTCCTCTCTGAACTTAGACCCTCTGATCTGCAGGCAAATCATAGTGACCTTCTTGCTGTTCCTCAAGCACACACATGACTCAAGAACTTTGCACTTGTAGCTCCCTGTGGCAGAACTGACCCCTCAAAACTTCCCATGGTTAATTCCATTTCTTACTTCAATTCAGCTCAGTTCAGTCGCTCACTTCAGGTATACTGAAATATCACTTTTGCTTTGACTGGGCCACACAGCCTGTAGAATCATAGTTCTCTGACCAAGGATTGAAACCATGCCCTTGGCAGTGAAAATGTGGAGTCTTTACCACTGGACTGATGGGGAATTTCCTATAATATCGCTTCTTTAAGTTGACTTTTTATAGTCATCCTTTCTAAAGTAGCCATCCCTACCATAACATATCAACATCACTTCCTTGATATTATTCCATTACTACTTCATATTATAGTGATGTGTTTACCCATTTGTTTAATGTGATGCTGGAGTTACTTGTGGCCCTTGTATTAGTCATAGTTCTTCAGAGAAAGAGAACCAATGTGTGTGTACATGTGCATGTGTATACACACACACAGAGAAAGGTATCTATTTTAAGAAATTAGGGCATGTGCTTTTGGAGGCTCGTGACTCCAAATTCTACAGAGTAGGCCAGCAATTGGGATACCCAGGGTTAAGTTGACACAGAGGCTCAAATCTAAAGGCAATCCAAAAACCCATAGAAATACTGGTTAGATTTCACTGATCTCTGATAATGATGTAGATATATTGTGTAGCAGCCTACACAATATAATGACATTTTGTAGTAAATGATAAATGAAAATAGCTATGTTTAAATATTTTATAAAATATTTCATACAAATTTAGAGTTATTATAGCTAAATTTTCCTTCAGTTACAAGTTGATAATACTTTTGGAATGTTATTGTGACAATAGCATTTTATATTATAACAAATAGAAATTGAAAAAATAGAATATATGTCTCACTTAAGGTTCCAGTTCAGTCCAGTTTAGTCGATCAGTCGTGTCTGACTCTTTGCGACCCCATGGACTGCAGCACGCCAGGCTTCCCTGTCCAACACCAACTCCTGGATTTTACTCAAACTCATGTTCATTGAGTCGGTGATGCCATCCAACCATCTCATCATCTGTCTTCCCCATCTCCTCCCGCCTTCAATTTTCTCAGCATCAGGATCTTTTCAAATGAGTCAGTTCTTCGCATCAGGTGGCCAACGTATGGGAGTTTCAGCTTCAGCATCAGACCTTCCAATGAATATTCAGGATTAATTTCCTTTAGGATGGATTGCTTGGATCTCCTTGCAGTCTAAGGGACTCTGAAGAGTCTTCTCCAACACCACAGTTCAAAGGCATCAATTTCTCAGCCCTCAGCTTTCTTTATGGTCCAACTCTCACATCCATACATGACTATTGGAAAAACCATAGCCTTGACTTAAAGTTTAAGGGTAATCAATACGGGACTTTGATCAAGTCATTTATTTTCCCCCTTCATCAGTTGCCTCATTTGTAACTGAAAGGATGGATTAGGTTTTTGTTATTTCTTAAAGCTCTTACACAGTAGATTTTTGTATAAATATAGTTTCTCCTTTCAAATTTGCTATCTTTTTACTATGAAATGTAGGTACTAGTCGTTCATTGTCAATACTAACCAGCTGAAAGTGAAAGTGAAGTCGCTTAGTTGTGTAGGACTATTTGTGACCCCATGAACTGTAGCCTACCAGGCTCCTCCATCCATGGAATATTCCAAGCAAGCTGAAACCAGCTGAAAGCCTCTGGAAATACACAAAGTTGAGTTTACTACTTGCTGCAGCAACAGAGAATACACACCTATAAAACACTTTTTCAAAAAGAAGGTGTTGATAGTGTAGAATATTCTCCTGCTTGGGTACTTGGAATGCATTATAGTATTATCCTGGCAAGGATCTGACAGAATAAACCATAATGTTTTGAAATAGTCAGTAGTGTTATCATTGTATCAAATGGGTTTATTTAGATTTATTTTTAGGTAAAATTTTCTAATGTCTTAAACTCTGTGTCCTAAAGTCAGTTTGTGTTCTCCACTTGTGCGTTGAGTTTGAATTAGGCAATTTAGGACGGACACTAGAGTTTGGCACAACTGATCTGCTTGCATGGCTGTGTCGTGTGCTATGTTGCTTCGGTCGTGTCTGACTCTTTGTGACCCTGTGTTCTGCAGCCCACCAAGCTTCTCTGTCCATGGGATTCTGCAGGCAAGAATCTTGGAGTCGTTTGCCATTTCCTTCTCCAGGGGATCTTCCTGACTCAGGGATTGAACCCATGACTCTTATGTCCCCTGCATTGGCAGGCAGGTTCATTACCTCTAGGGCCACCTGGGAAGCAGTCCAACTGGAAAAACTCCTCCTTACTGAATAACTTCAGCAGATCCGTTTTAAATTTTATTAGTATAATATGAAATACTTAAATGTAAAATTGAGTAAATCACTTAACCTATAGTAGACACACAATGAATGTCTATGTGAAGTTTAGATATTCCTTACCAAACACAAAATCAATGTAATCTTAAACAAACAATATAGCATCACACAAACTGGACAATGAGACTACAAAATATTTAGAATGGAGAATATGTTCTAAAACTAATAACCAAGTGCTTTTATTTTTTTTTTTTTTTCATTTATTTTTATTAGTTGGAGGCTAATTACTTCACAACATTGCAGTGGGTTTTGTCATACATTGACATGAATCAGCCATGGATTTACAGGTATTCCCCATCCCGATCCCCCCTCCCACCTCCCTCTCCACCCGATTCCTCTGGGTCCTCCCAGCGCACCAGGCCCGAGCACTTGTCTCATGCATCCTCACCAAGTGCTTTTATTAATTGTAAACCATATATGTATGTTTTAGAAGTCTTTTATTCTCATTCAATGACCCTGTGTGACTAAAGGAATTAAACAGAAGCTATCTCTAATAGTCTTATTTAATGTAAGGATTTGGTAGGACTACCAAGATGATCAGTATATATACCATATGGGAACATTAGTCTACTTTGTCTTTTGTGGTTGGAATGGGAAAATAAAAATGATTCCAACCAAGTGAAGCCTAAAATAAATGTATAGATTCTCAGGCATGAGAAATCTATAAGATTTGCTGACACAATCCAAACTTGATAAAAACAGGATGTCCTCATTCTCTGAATGCTAACTCTGTTTTTGCTTTTCTTCACTTTTTGTCCCCTTGTAGACTTCCTCCACACGTGTCTATAAGAAATAGAGGTTTGGGGCATTCTTTCTCCCAATAGAGTTTATCAGTACCAGAGAAAGGCTCTTTTGAAATCAGCTTTTAAATTTAACACAGGTTTCAGGAAGGATGGGATACTTTATAAAATCATGCCTGTGGGCATGCAAATGCCTGTGGACACTTGGAGGCACCCCTTGTATTGATTGTGTGATTAAGATTTCAAAAAGCAACTGTCAATACAACCCACCAAGTGCAGAGTGTTTTATATGAGCCCTGTTATAAAAAGTTGTGGTGCATGTATGCCAGCCTGCCTCTAATTAAACAAAGATTTCAAAGACACTGGCTTTCAGTTGGTGCAAATTTAATATGTTTAAGGGCCATTAAGTATATAAACCACTAGGCATTCTTTCTACACCAAAAATTGTCGAGTCTAATCTTGGATTTCCATAAAACTCATAAGAAAACATGAGAATTGTTTTTTTTACTCATGTTTGTCCTCAGTCTAGTTATTAACAAGGATAAGTCTGAGGAATTTGTTCATAATAGAGCTATGTAGTTCTTCATTTTCCTCCTCTAAAGAAAAATTGAAATAGAATAGCTTCCTGCATGTAAGAATTAGAGGTAATTAGAAAAAGTGGGTTTTTTTTTTTTTTTTTTCTGTTTGCTTGTTTTTTAAGGATAAATGTGTTTTTTGTTTGTTTTTTTCTTGTTTGGCAGGTGGGTTTGTTGCTACAAGAGATCATATTGAACGCTGATGTCAAAACAGTTTGAGCAAAGAGAGGATATAATTCTTTAACAAAGTTATGTTTCAAATAGTTTTATTCCTTTAAGAATTTTTGCCAGGTTCTCTGGTGACTCAGATGATAAAGAATCTGATTTTAATCTCACTACAAAATAATGGTATTGGAAAAGGGGTGTCTAATTAGTTGTTATATGTTTAATTTCCAATGGGATTGGCTTCCTCATAATTATAGGAAACAGGTTATCTAATATATTTGCTTCACTTTATATCTCAACAATTTAAAACTATTTACACAATTTCTGAAGTTTGCTCACCATTTACAGCTATTAAAAATATTGGCTATACACCCCATGTTGTACGATATATCCTTGTAGCCTGTATTACACCCGGTGGATTATACTTCTTAGTCTTCCATCCCATATCTTTCTCTCCTGACCACTGGTGTTCATTAGCTTGTTCTCTGTATCTGTACATCTGCCTCTTTTATGTTATGTTCACTAGCTTATTGTGTTGTTTTAGATTCCACATGTAATTGAGATCATACAGGATTTGTCTTTGTCTGACTTATTTCACTTGTCACAATAACCTCCAAGTCTATTGATGATGCTACCAATGGCAGCATTTCATTCTTTTGATGGCTGAGTAGTATTTCATTGTGTGCTTGTGTGTGTGTGTGCATGCATGTGTACAGTGCCACTTCTCTTTTTATCCATTCATCCCTTGATGGACATTTAGGTTGTTTCCATATCTTAATTATTGTAAATAATGGGGCTATGAACATTGGGATGCATGCATCTTTTCAAATTAATAGTTTTTTCCTTCAGATATACACCCAGAAACAGAATTGCTAGGTCATATAGTAGTGTAATTTCTAGTTTTAGAAACCTCCATATTATTTTTCACATAGCTACAACAAGTTTACTTTCCTATCAACCGTGTATGAGGGTTTCCTTTTTTTCCACATCCTCACCAACAGTTGGAGAAGGAAATGGCAACCCACTCCAGCACTCTTGCCTAGAGAATCCTGTGGACAGAGGAGCCTGGTAGTCTGCTCCCCATAGGATCACATAGAGTCGGACATAACTGAAGCGACTTAGCATGCATGCATGCGTTGGAGAAGGGAATGGCAACTCCCTCCAGTGTTCTTGCCTGGAGAATCCCAGGGACGGAGGAGCCTGGTGGGCTGCCTCTATGGGGTCACACAGAGTCGGACACGACTGAAGCGACTTAGCAGCAGCAGCAGTCACCAACAGTTTTCATTGGTTTTCTTTTCGATGATAGTCATTCTGACAGGTGTGAAGTGTGAGCTCATTGTGGTTTTGATTTGCATTTCCCTGATAATTAGTGGTGTTGAGCATGTTTTCATGTAACTGTTTTCCATCTGCATTTTTCCCTTTGGAAAAAAAATGTCTGTTCAGTTCTTCTCCCCACTTTATAATAAGGTTTTTTTTTTTTTTCTTTCCCGATACTGCATTTATGAGCTCAATAGAAAAGATCAATGAAACAAACAGCTTGTTCTTTGAAAATAATAAACAAAATTGATCAAGCTTTAGGCAGACTCATCAAGAAAGAAAGGGAGAGGGCCCAAATCAATAAAATAAGAAAATGAAAAAGAAGAAATTGTAACCAATACCACAGAAATACCAAGGACCACAGGTATTGTGGTCCTGGTCAACTGCAAACCAGGAAAATGGCATTGTAGAAGAAAAATTGTTTTAAGTACAATTTTCCAAGATTGAACCAGTAAGAAATACAAAATAGGAAGAGATCAGTTAACAGTAACTAAATCTGAGCAGTAATTAAAAAAAAAAAATCCCAACAAGCGAAAGTCCAGGACCAAATATCTTCACAGGTGAATTCCACAAAGCATTTAGAGAAGAATAACACCTATCTATCTCTCTGAAACTTTTACAAAAAATCGCAGTTTAAAGAACACTTCCAAACTCATTCTGTGAGGTTAGCAAAACCCTGATACCAAAAGTAGACATAATATCACCCCCTCAAAAAAAATTATAGGTCAATATCCCTAATGAATAGTGTTGCAAAAATCCTCAATAAAATACTAGCAAACTGAAGGCAACAATACATGAAAAGGATCACACAGTGATCAAATGGGATTCATCCCTGAGATGCAAAGATTTATCAATATCTACAAATCATACAATGTGATACACACATTAACAAATTGAAGAATATAAATTATCATCTTGATAGACAAAGGAAAAACTTTTGATAAAACTCAACATCCATTTATTATAAAAACTCTCCAGAAAGTGAGTGTAGAGGGATCATATTGTTATTAATTGCTAAGTTGTGTCTATTTTGCTACCCCATGGACTGTAGCCCACCAGGATCCTCTCTCCTCTGGATTTCTCAGGCAAGCATACTGGAGTGGGTTGCCATTTCTTTTTCCAGAGGATCTCCTGAACATAATAAAGCCCATATAAACTCACAGCTAACATCATACTTTATTGTGAGAAAATTAAACATTTCCTCTAAGATCAGGAACAAGATAAGGGTGCCCACTTTTACTACTTTTATGTTGCATAGTTTTTGAAGTTATACCCACAGTTATGAGAAGAAATGGAAATATAAGGAATCTATATTGGAAAGGAAGAAATAAAACTGTCACTGTTTGAAAATGATATATAATACATTAAAAAAAAATCCTAAAGACACCACCAGAAAACTTCTAGAACTCATCAATGAATTCAGTTAAGATACAGAATACAAAAGTAATATACAGAAATCTGTTGCATTTCTATACACTAATAGCAACGTATTAGAAATAGGAATTAAGAAAACAGTCACATCGAGAATTATAAAATGCCTAGAAATAAACCTACCTACAGAGGCAAAAGGCCTGTACTCTGAAAACTCTAAGACAAGTGGAGAGATGCACTGTGTTATTGGATTGGGAGAATTAACATTGTTAAAATGACCATATTACCCAAGGCTATCTGCATATTCTATCAAAATACTAATGACTTTTTTTTTCTATCAAAATACCAAAGGGCTTTTTCACAGAACTAGAGCAAATAATTTAAAAGTTTGTATTGAAACACTAAAAACCTCACATAGCCAAAACAATCTTGAGGAAGAATAAGAGCTAGAGGAATCATACTCTCTGACTTTATACTATGGTAAAAAAGCTACAGTAATCAAAAGAATATGATACTGACATTAAAAAAAATAGACATATAGATTAATGGCAGAGAATAAAGAACTCAGAAATAAACCCGTACACCTAAGGTTACCTAATCTATGACTGGGGAGGCAAAAATAAACAATGGACAAAAGATAATTTCTTCAATAAATGTCGCTGGGAAACTAGACAGCTACACGTAAAAGAATGAAATTAGAACATTCTCCAATAACATTTTAAAAAAATAAAACAATAATGAATTAAAGACCTAAATGTAAGATTGGACACTATAAAATTCCTAGAGGAAAACATAGAACGTTCCTTGACATAAATTGCAACAATCTCTTTTTGTTTCTTTTTGTTTCTTAAAGACAATAAAAACAAAAATGAACAAATTATTTCTAATTAAACTTTAAAGGAAATCAGTCTTAAATATTCATTGTAAGGATTGATGCTGAAGCTGAAGCGCCAATACTTTGGCCATCTGATACAAAGAACTGACTCATTTGAAAAGACCCTGATGCTGGGAAAGATTGAAGGTGGGAGGAGAAGGGGATGACAGAGGATGAGATGGGTGGATTGACTCTATGGACATGAGTTTGAGTAAGCTCTGGGAGTTGGTGATGGACAGGGAAGCCTGGGGTCCTGAAGTCCATGGGGTCACAAAGAGTCAGACACGACTGAGTGACTGAACTGAACTGAACTGAAACTTGATGGCTGCTATCCAAAAGTCTACAAGCAATAAATGCTGGAGAGGGTGTGGAGAAAAGGGAACCCTCTTACACTGTTGGTGGGAATGCAAACTAGTACAGCCACTATGGAAAACAGTGTGGAGATTTCTTAAAAAACTGGAAATAGAACTGCCATATGACCCAGCAATACCACTTCTGGGCATACACACTGAGGAATCCAGATCTGAAAGAGACACGTGCACCCCAATGTTCATCGCAGCACTGTTTATAATAGCCAGGACATGGAAGCAACCCAGATGCCCATCAGCAGATGAATGGATAAGGAAGCTGTGGTACATATACACCATGGAATATTACTCAGCCGTTAAAAAGAATTCATTTGAATCAGTTCTAATGAGATGGATGAAACTGGAGCCCATTATACAGAGTGAAGTAAGTCAGAAAGATAAAGAACATTACAGTATACTAACACATATATACGGAATTTAGATAGATGGTGGCGATAACCCTATATGCAAAACAGAAAAAGAGACACAGAAATACAGAACAGACTTTTGAACTCTGGGGGAGAACGTGAGGGTGGGATGTTTTGAAAGAACAGCATGTATATTATCTATGGTGAAACGGACCACCAGCCCAGGTGGGATACATGAGTCAGGTGCTCGGGCCTGGTGCACTGGGAGGACCCTGAGGAGTCGGGTGGGGAGGGAGGTGGGAGGGGGGATCGGGATGGGGAATACGTGTAACTATATGGCTGATTCATGTCAATGTATGACAAAACCCACTGAAATGTTGTAAAGTGATTGGCCTCCAACTAATAAAATAATATTAAAAAAAAAAAAAAAAAAAAAAAAGTGGTTGCACAGCAAAAGAAACCACAAAGAAAACAAAAATACAGCCTACTGACTGGGAACAGATACTTGTAAATAATATGGCCAATAAAGGATTAATAAACAATTTTTAAAAATGAAGCCCAAAGAACAAAAGTGATCACTTATGACTAAACAGGAAGCCAGTGACAGGAACTCAAGTAGAGCCTATCTGTCCTGGCTCCCAGTGTTGGGATCATCCCACCTATATCTTTAATACTTTCCCTCTTTTCTTTAAAGGCAAAGTTAAAGAACTGAATACAGCTTCTCTTAGTTTCACGCTACTGAAATGCTGCTGTTCTAAGTTCCTGTCACCTTTAGTTCTCAGAAAACAAAACTTTATTTACTCTACCATTATGCTAATAACAACAGTGCTGTGTGGACAAATCACACTACATTTTAAATCCATTTAGGTTATAAATAGGGCTTCCCAGGTGGCACAGTGATACTCTGCATTCTTTAGGAAAGGCGATCCACTCCAGTATTCTTGCCTGGAAGATTCCATAAACAGAGGAGCCTGGTGGGCTACTCTCCATGGGTTTGCAAAGAGTTGGACACAACTGAGGATACACACACAGAGAGAATACGGTATAAATGCTTTAAGACTGCTTCCATATTTTTTCAAAATTGTGCTCCTGTGTCTTGGCTCATTTCCTGCAACATAATAAACACTCAATAACTGAATGCTTTTGAATGGAGTTTTTCAGTTCTATTTATTTTGGAATGCATTGTGATACATGTTTAGTTTCCAGATGATAGAATTTTCAAACTGCATTTTACTTAGAATTGAATTAAGATATTGCCTTTCTGATGTGGTCTTGACTACAATTTATAGAAGAAAACTACAGTTTATGAGAAACAGAGCCTGAGATAAAGTAGTTATACTAAGTTGAAAACTCATGTGAGTTCAGTCTTTCTACTATATCCTAAGAGTAAGATTTAGGTAATAATTTCAAACACCAAGATCAAACTTTTCTAAATTCTTTCATGAATTTATAAATGTAATATTGATAACCTGATAACTACAATGAATTATACAATCATCCTGGTAAGAAATACTTTTGTTTTTTACTCACAGACCATAGTTTAAATGACTGTGCTCTATACTGAACCTGTGAGTTGAAAGAGAAATACCACTTTTAAAAATGACAGTATTCTAAAGTCACGGTACAATTCATTATTTTTATATAAAGCTTTAATATAAGGGGAAAATTATATTTTGTTTAACTATAGTAAGCTTTCATTCCCCGGCCTCCAAATGATATGGATTTTTTTTTCAAATGATATAGTTTTAAAGAAATTTTAGGTATATAATTTTGTTCAGTACTACTCATTCAGGTGGCTAGGTATAATTGGTATTATTAATTTTGGTTCACAACTCCTTATAATAAGCTGCATAGTACATTTAAAACCATAAGTAAATATTGCACAGTGACTATAAGCTTCATATATTTAGGTGATTATTATATCATAAAATTGCCCTCATTTTTAATTAACTCTGATTTGAATGGGTTTGGTTGGGTTTAATCCTTTTTATCATTCAATAAACCTAATAGTCTCTTGAGATAGCTGCATCTTGATTTAATTTACTTTCCCCTGTTTAGTTGAAAATGCAAACAAAACAGTTCTATCCGTTCAAAAGATAATGTTTTTGTACTGAAATGCCAACATTAAGGAGTCAATCTAAGATGCCTATTGATTAATAATTTAGTGTTTATACACAATTAAGTGGCATTCAAAGTCTAAGCTAATTTTTTACTTACATACATTCAAAGACCTCAAGAAAAGTGAATATTCTGTTTGTCTGTATACCATGCAGCATCTTAGTAGTCAAAATGTCCCAAAACTTTGTAAAATCACATTAAATAAAATCAATTCCTGGGCAAAATGGATTTTTAAAAATCCACAAGCATGAGATTCAGTATAGTCTATTTTGCAAACAGTCCAATCATGGTCAAGTACATATAATAAGTATAAAACTATGTAGGTGTATTATGAAATTTCTTATACATATAAATTATGCAAAGAAATTTAGTGTGTAATGTCTACTCACCACCTATCTTAAGGAATACAATTTTACTTATTAAGTTGAAGTCTCCCAAGTGCATATTCTATTTTCTCTTTCACTCCCATCCCATCAGACTATTTCTAGAGCACTGTTTTAAATATATTAAATCATGCGAAATGGACTTATAATTTGCCTATCCTTAGCACTATGACTTTATAATTCAATATAATATTCTGGCAATTCATGTGTATTTAACAAATGGAGTCAGTTTTGCACATTTTGACTACTGCACAGTTCTACTGTATGTATTCTGTTATTTATTTGTCCCTCCCTTGGTGTTTTAATTTATCTTCCTGCAAATGAGTCTACTATAAAGCTTCTTATGCATATCTGTCTGTACTTATACAAACAAATTTCTAGAATATCTGGAAGTTGAATTTTTTGGATATGGAATGCACATTTTTAAGAGCACATATATTGAAATGGAATTTAAAGAAATTATCCCTATTGTCTACATCTTTATTAATACTTAGAAATCTGGTGTTTGCTTTGCTAAGATGGTACTTAAATTGTACTTTTTATGAATCTTTTTAATTCCCAAACTTCTCATTTATCCCTTCCCTCTGACATTTTTCTTTGATAACCATATATTTGTTTTCAATATCTGTAAGTTGATTTCTATATGATAAATAATTTCATTTGTTTCTTCCCTTTTTAGAAATTAGGCTCTACATTTAATATTTAAACTTTAATGTAGTTGACTTCTTGATATATTTTTTATGCTACTTGTGTGTATCTTGTTTAAAAATTATACATGCTCTAAGGATGTAAATAAGATATATTCTGAAAGTTTTGAAGATTTACTTTATATAGGTAACTCTTTTTACCATGGAATTTAAGGGGTGTATAATTAGATTTTCAAAGTAGATTTCAAAACCTACTGGAGGTAGAATTGTCTTATAATTTTAAAAGAAATTAAAATCAGTAGTGTGGTGTGTGTACATCTCTGTGCAGGTATGACCAGATTTTAAAATTATGAAAAAGGCCAGTAAAACATTTAATTATTTTAAACTATAATACATGTAGTAAACTAGATATGTGTACATATGATATGTCTAGGAAGATATTGAATGCATTCTGTCAAATTATATCGTCTGTAAGATTTATGTCTCAAAAGACTTAAACTTCAAAATCAGTCCCATTCTGATCTGTAGATTTTATCTGATCTGTGTAGAAAGAAACTATACATACACATATACCCAAGGTGAAAATCAAGCTGCTTTTGAAACTCTGGAGTATTTAAATGGCAGTGTAAATAGTCTAGCTGACTATTTGGTAAAAAAAGTACTCTTGCATACTTACCTGGCAGGGGAGATACCATGATCACGAAGGTGGTTTTCCCAGGGCGAGGCTTATCCATTGCACTCCGGATGTGCTGACCCCTGCGATTTCCCCAAATGTGGGAAATTCGACTGCATAATTTGTGGTAGTGGGGGACTGCGTTCGCGCTTTCCCCTGAAAAAGAAAAAAAAGAAAAAAAAAAAAAAAAAGTACTCTTGCTGACAAGTTTCCTGTGCTTTAATTTGTGAAAATGATTAACTCTAGCAGTTACTGGTAACAGTCACTAACTCACATCACATGGGATTCTATGTCTCTCACAGTCTTCTGCAAATCTGTGAGTTATGCTGGCCAAAAAACAGTGAGCTCTCCTGTTCAACCAGATGATAGACTCTCTTCAGTAGATCTGTACCAATAAAGGCTTTCTTACATAATTAATTACTATGATAGACTGGATATATCATTCTCCCCTGCACTGCAATCATATTTATATTCTGTATTCAGTAGATATTTTAAAATTTACTCCTTAGTGTATCATTAGTGTCATTCAGCTGCTTCAGTTTCTAAAGGTGTGCATTTTGAATGTGAACTTTCTTTAATAATGATGAACAGGGAGCAATCTTAGATTCAGTGATTGGGTGCACAGAGATAGACCTTATTTCATAGCAATCTCTGATGCTTGTCTTTTGTCCTGAATCATGGAAATAAGAATAAAGTGAATATATTCTTTAATTTAAATTTAATTGTCATGGCATCTTGAAGTGCATTGTTTTCACTAATACTGTGTTCTTTGATTTAAAGAAAAAGACAAGAATTATTTGTGTCACTTTTATTAATTATATGTGTATAAGATACACACTAACCCCTCATTCTCGTATCATTGTTATATATTTTGAATGTGCTTTAATCTGTAACAATCTCTCAGACTGTCTTTCATGATCTTACTATTTGTGAAGAGTATAGGCAATGTAGTTGATAGAATGAAATCAACCCAAAATATTCATTGGAAGGATTGATGCTGAAGCTGAAAGCTCCAGTATTTTGGCCACCTGATGCGATGAGCTGACTCATTGTAAAAGAACCTGATGCTGGGAAAGATGGAAGGCAAAAGGAGAAGGGGGAAGCAGAAGATGAGATGGTTTGCTGGCATCATGGACTCAATCGACATGAATTTGAGCAAAGTCTGAGAACGAGTGGAGAGCAGAGGAACCTGGAATGGTGCAGTTTATGGGTCACAAAAAGTCAGGCACAGCTCAGCAACTGAGTGACAAGTGCTCATGCTCAGTCACTGAGTCATGTTGGGCGTTTAGTGACCCCACTGGACTGTACCCACAGGCTTTTCTATCCATTAGATTTTTCAGGATAGAATACTGGTGTGGGTTGCCATTTTTTCCAACCCATAGTTAGACATCTCCAGATATTTCTTCATGACTGCATTCAGGTTAGTCATTTTAGGCAAGAATACCATGGAAGTGATGTCATAGCCTTCTAGTGGCTCAGATGATAAAGAATTCACCTGCAATGCAGGAGACCTGGGTTGGGTTCAATCCCAGGATTGGGAAGACCCCCTGGAGGAGGGCATGTCCACCAACTCCTGTATTCTTGCCTGGAGAATTCCCATGGACAGAGTGCCTGGCAGGCTACAGTCCATGGGGTCACAAAGAGTTGGACACTACTGAGCGACTAAACACAGAACCAGAAAAGTGATATCATACCCTTCTCAGGGTATCATATCCAAAGGGAAGTGATGATAATGTGTCCCGTTAGTGTTGAGGTTCACTTTGAGCCTTCATTAAGGTGATTAAGGTGACACTTGATTTTTTTTTTTCCAGTATAGAGTCAATATTTCCCTTCATATGTAAAAAGTAATTTGGGGGATAATCTTTGGGATTATATAGTGTCATATTCTTCACTATACCTTTACCCTCTAAATTCATTGTCCATTTTGACAATTCATTCTACATTTATTAGAAGTCTGCTATAAGGATAAAGTTCTGCCTCTTTCTTTCCTCCCTTCCTTCCTTCCTTCCTCCTTTCCTCCTTCTCTTTTCCTTCACTCTATAGAATTTGTTGAGGATTCCTTTCAACCTTTCAGCAAAATCAAATTATTTCAAAGTTAAATGTGAACAATGATACTGTATGTATGTACATACTAAACTTTTATTAGGTTTCTTATACATTTGTCAAGTGCATATTATCTCAGCTTTTTATACAATATAAAAATGCCTTAGACATTTCTGTAAGCCATAGAGAGAAAGAATCAAAGGAACCTGGGGTAAAAAATCTAGACTTTAGTTAGCTAATTTATGCAAAAGGAAATTGGTTGGATTTCGGTATCTTTATTATTGTTCACTTCCCAAGACTGTGTGTTCTTCGTGGTTCTAAAATATTATATAATTTAAGTAAAGTTAATTTCACTTGATATAATAAACATAGCTAATTTTAGAAAGGAAAAATCACTCAGTGATCAGAAAGAAAACAATCAAGTTCTACCTAAATTTGAAACATCTTTAGCCAGTAGCTTGCCATTCTTATGGCACAGAGGGAGAAATGGCCTATGGATCCATCTTTTAAGCTTTATACTCTTACTTTTATAGATGATAGACGAAAAGATTGAACAGATTGCTAAAGGAGAAACTGAATTGACTTGGCAAATTTTCAGAGGTTCAAGTAGAAAAGTCTGTGAAACTCATGTGCAAGAACCATTGGTACATTTCATTTTTAATGTCTGTAGAAATTTACATTCATACATTTTACATTTTTAATGAAATTGACCATATTTAATTACTTAAGTATATTCAGTTATATTTACATTTAAATTGTGAGGATATCATAACTCTTCTTTCACATTATTTCACAAATTAATATCATAATCTAAACAGGAAGATAAAAAAGTGCTTCCCTTTATATTTTGATAAAGATAGCTTCTGATCATTTGTGTTATTTGAACTAAAGGAAAACATATCACATAGAAATATGCTTTCCCATTGAGTTAAATAAAACATAAGGCAGCTTTTTATTATTTTATAGATAAGGGTAGATAAAGTCTTACAGAAGTGGTTCTCAGATGCTTGCCCTTTTTTAAGAGACAAACAAGATATAAGAATGTTCAATTATTCAGCACATTTATGAAGACATTTAGATTAGATTGCAATGCAGACAAAAAGCCAGTAGGTTGTCAATTCTTGACTTTTGAAAAGACCACACACACACACAACACACACACACACAAGTTAGCATGGAGTATTAGACTTATGGCAGTGAGGTAGAATATCAAGATTCTTAATAGAATCAAGATAGTTCTAGGTAGAATCAAGGTAGATGTGAAGATTTTTATTAGTGCCTTAAAAGTATAGATGTAAACATTGATATTTAGTGTTATGTGATTTTAGTGTTTGGGGAACTGAGCTTAAGTGGTTTAAAGAGGATATTTTCATGCAGGGCAGTGGTTGGAAATGAGCAGGTTGTAACACCACAGTTTAGAACTGGTGTGCAGGAAAAGGGGTTGATCTCCAAGCAGGTCATGAAAACTAAATGGTTGTTTGAAAATCCAACTGCTTGCTCATGTAAAATAACTAATACCCTGATAAAGACTTGTCTGCCCAGATGAATAAATTCTTTGTCCAGATAAATATGTTTATAGGAAGTACCTGAAGCAAAGAGTAAAATTAATAGTTTACACCCTTATCTTCCTGTAAAAGAATGTCCTAGACAAAATGATTATCAGTGTAGCACAGGTGATGTTCTATTTTAGTTGCTCAGTCATATCTATTTGCGACTCCATGGCCTCTAGCCCACCAGGCTCTTCTGTTCATGGGATTCTCCAGGCAAGAATACTGGAGTTGGTTGCCATTCCCTTCTCGAGGGGGTCTTCTTGACCCAGGGACTGAGCCCAGGTCTCTTGCATTGTAGGCAGATTCTTTACCATCTGAGACACGAGGGAATCCTTTTCAGTTCTCAGGTCTGATCATTAAGTGATGTGGATTCAAGTGGCCTCAGCTCAGATTTCAAGGTTGTAAATGGTTCTCTTGATAAAAATGTGGTAATACAACTTTCTGCCCCAATCAATATATTACATTGGAATATAAATTATTGAGAGTGATGAATGTCTAATTTTTTTAACATAAAATGAATGATTCATCAGTGTTTTTAAAATAAATAATGCTATTCTATTATGCTATTTATTTAAAAACAAACTTTAAAACACAATGATGTAATATTATTTTTTAAGAACTAGTGCCTGGAACACAAATATAAATGTCAAATTATCTCTGTGATAGAATTGATTTTTCTTTTTCTTAAGTGAAGATCAATTAGTAAAAATCTCCCCATATTATTATTATATTACTCTTTATACATAAGAACCATGCACTTTAAAAAACTGACTTCATCTATATCCACGTATCAAAGGTCAGTTCAGTTGCTTAGTCATGTTCAACTGTGCAACCTGTGGACTGCAGCACGTCAGGTTTCCCTGTCCATCACCAACTCCCAGAGCTAGCTCAAACCCATGTCCATTAAGTTGGTGATACCATCTAACCGTCTCATCCTCTGTCATCCCCTACTTCTCCACCCTTCAATCTTTCCCAGCATCAGGGTCTTTTCCAATGAGTCAGTTCTTCACATCAGGTGGCCAAAGTATTGGAGTTTCAGCTTCAGCATCAGTCCTTCCAATGAATATTCAGGACTGATTTCCTTTAGGATAGTCTAGTTGGATCTCCTTGCAGTCCAAGGGACTCTGAAGAGTCTTCTCCAACAACACAGTTCAAAAGCATTAATTCTTCAGTGCTCAACTTTCTTTATTGTCCAACTCTCACATCCATACATGATTACTGGAAAAATCATAGCTTTGACTAGACTTAAACACATACGTACATATGTGCAGGTGTAAACACAAACATATAATTAGTATTAAAGCATAGGCTGGATTTTCAAGTAAAATATGATTGACTTTATCAGTCTGCTTACTAGGTGCATAACCTGGAACGATTTCATTTTTAAGGCTAAATTATGCATGCATGTGTGCATGGGTGTATTTGAAAAGTTGCAAATCTGAAATTCTGTAGAAGTTAAGTTATAATTATCAAGATACAATAAGTTATACACAGATTATTATTTGTAACTGAACAGCTTGATGGGGGAACACCTACGTTTTCTTATTTATTAAAATTTTTCTTTAGAGTTAACTATGAATTCAGCAAGAGGAATAAGACCTTTAATGACCTTTAAATAAGACATTTTAGACCTTTTTAATGACCAATTAAAGCATCACTTTTTCTGATAGAAGAGTTGCTTTCCCAGATGAGCTAACTCTTGGAACAGAGAAATTGATTTAAAGGATTTCCTGAATCAAAAAGTAAAATAATCACTAGTTTTCACAGATGTCTAATGTTGGGCATAACTACCAAGGCCTACTCTGGTGCATTCATAGGAGATTTGAGAGATAAGGCACAAAGTTATTATAGTGCATATCCTTATCATAAGCCTCTCAAACTTTCCTTAATGCTTATATGAGAAGGATGAACACAGAAAAATATTTTCTTGCGTAGTCAAAAATCTAGAAGGTTTCAGAGCAGTGAGCCTTTTAAAATGTTTCCACAGAAGTTTAGTTCAGTTTGACAAACATTTACATAGCACTTAATATTGTGGATATTCATTCTTTTGTAATCGCAGAGTCCAAGGTGGCATGCTGTAGGACACGTGAGCTTCATACAAGCAGATATAGATACCCCCTTCCCCAGGTAGTTTCCATTTTTAACTGAAATAAAAAAAGTTAGTTCATTTTAACAGGTTTTTGTAAAGATTTAAGGGATAGCATGATTAAAACATTTTCAGTATGAGTCGTTGTGAGTATAAGATCTAGGCTATAAATCAGGAAAACTACTACTTCTTGAATCATCATGAACACGGGAACTTCAGTTTGATGTTAGTTATCTTTGTTACTGGGGCTTTTTGAGATGGAGCCCTGTCAATACGAGTGTGAGTTTGGAACCTTTAAAATGTCATTTAAAATGACAGGCAGTTTCTTTACACTAGCGCCACCTGGAAAGCACATATTAGGGTAACTCAGACGGTAAAGCGATCACCTACAATGCAGGAGACCTGGGTTCGATCCCTGGGTCGGGAAGATTCCCTAGAGAAGGAAATGGCAACCCACTCCAGCATTCTTGCCTGGAAAATCCCGTGGACTGAGGATCCTGGTAGGCGACCATGGGGTCGCAAAGAGTCGGACACGACTGAGTGACTTCACTTCACTTCCTGACAAAAAGACAGTTATACACGAGGTATAAAAAAATGTTTGAGCCCTATTTGTGAAACAATGTAAGAATGCAAAGCATATCACTAAAGCAGCTGATACTTGCATGAATAATGAAAGTAGATTTTTAAAATTTAATTTCGCATAGGAACACAATTATTATCAACCATAAAAAAAGTAGTGAATGATTTTTGTGTGTGTAGTGGGTCCAGATATTTGTGTTGCATCCATAAGAGGTTGTGCTCTAATTATGTCTTGTTCATATTGAATTTCGGTTACTGCAATGCAGGAGAATTTCAGTATTTAAACAGCACATATGTTTAAATAATGAGGTCATTTTAAATGTAATTTCCTTCTCTGAAAATAATATACTACAATATCTGATTTAATTTATTCTTTCGTTCATCTATTTTTCAAGTACCTGTTGAGTGTTTTCTATTTGCTAGTCATTGTTTTAGGGCTTCCAAGGTGGCATTAGTGGTAAAATACCCACATGCCAATGCAGGAGATGCGAGATGTGGGTTTAGTCCCTTGGTTGAGAAGATTTTCTGGAGAAGGAAATGGAATACCCTGAAAAAGAAATACAACCCAATTGTATTCTTGCCTGGAAAATTCCACGGATAGAGGGACCTGGCAGGTTATAGTCCACGGGATCAGAGAGTCAGACATGCCTGAGTGAGTGAGCACACATGCACACACACACACTTTGCTTATAAGCACTGTGTCAGCTGTTTACAGTGGATAATATCTCAGAAGGACCCCTAGAAAAAAAAATGTCAGTCAAGCAAAACATTTATTTAATTTGCTGGTATAAGATATGTGAAGTTAAATGTATGTGTCCATTTGGCTAGGCCCTACTACACAGATAATGTCTTAAAAATAATTCTGGATGCTGTTGTTAATGATATTCTTTATGAAATTAACATTTAAATCCATAGACTTTGAATAAAGCAATTGTGCTCCATAATGTAAGTGGGCCTCATTAAGGCCTGAAGAAAAATGAAGACCTTAAGAAAAAGACTGATCTTCTCCAAGGAAGGGGGATTCTGCCAGCACAAGAACTGCAAGAACTGCAGCATCATTTCTGCTCTGGGTTTCCAGCCCATCCTGAAGATTTCCGCCTTGCCAGCTGCCACAATCACATGAGTCAATTTCTTAAGATAAAGCTCTCTATATAAAGGCACATCCTACTGGTTCTGCTTCTCCTGAGAACTTGAGTAACACACGTGATAACAGCATCTTGACAGAACGTTAAGGAATCTCAGAAGGGAGATATCAGGGACAGATATACATAGAGTTTCATTAAAAATAATTTCTTACTATTCTGACATGCTTCACTCTGTATGATAGGCTCCAGGTTCATCCACTTCATTAGAACAGAATCAAACGCATTCCTTTTTATAGCTGAGTAATATTCCATTGTGTATATGTGCCACATCTTCCTTATTCATTCATCTGCTGATGGACATCTAGGTTGCTTCCATGTCCTGGCTATTGTAAGTAGTGGTTCAATGAACATTGGGGTACACGTGTCTTTTCTCAATTCTGGTTTCCTGGAGTATAGTATGGGGAAGGAGGAACGGGGTTCAGGATGGAAGGGAAATGTGTATACCTAGGGCCAATTCATATTGAAGTATGGGGAAAAACCATCACAATATGTACAGTAATAATCATCCAATTTAAATAAAAATTTAAGAAGAGCAACAAAAATAATTTCTTAACCTGGGTGAATTTAAGTCCAGTCTTGCAATTCAAGGGACAGTTTGGATTGGGTATCATTTATGGCATGATAGCTCTTTATGAATGAAGGAAAATAGGAAAGGGCATTGAGGCAAGCCCTGATTGATAAGTATGCTATTTCAGTTACTTTTAAGTCTTCAAAAAACAGATTTCCTGGGGCAAGCAGCAAATTTTTTTCACATTGTTTATTCATAGTGTTTTTAAGACATTTTTCAGAATTATTTAGAACTGGGACAGGAAAGTGTCATTTCAGTTTTAAAGTGTGTATGTGCAAACTAGAGGGTGAAGAAAATGGGAAGAATAAAGTAAGACTTTTGAAGAAAGAGTCCATTTGTGGTGGCCTCTTTGAAATCAACCTAAGTTTTGTTTTTTTTTGGTTTTTTTCTGAAATTGCGAAGCAGTCTTGCTACTGAAATACATGCTGAGTCACAAGCCCAAATTTGCCAAGTCTAATTCCACTCTCAATAACTCCATGACTTAGTTAAGTGTTTTGACTTCTCTGAGCCTGAATTTACTCATTTCCTTATGCAAAATGGATCTTATACACTTTTAAAATCCTC
The DNA here is from genome assembly GCF_963930625.1 of Muntiacus reevesi. NCBI lineage: Eukaryota > Metazoa > Chordata > Mammalia > Artiodactyla > Cervidae > Muntiacus > Muntiacus reevesi. The sequence continues at coordinate 20,142,432 of NC_089262.1, read as the reverse complement.
TTATTTTCTCAATAGACAATAAAAATATAGAATACAAATGCTAAATATAAGACTCTTTAGAGGATGTATGACAGAATATTATTGGAAGTGAGAAATTAGGATTAACTAGAGAATGTTAGGTTTCTTAACAAAGAGTGACTTTTGGGATTGTGTTGAAGATAAACATGGCTCTTTTCTCCATCACCTCCACTTTGTGTTCATGCTCAGTCAGGTCTGACACTTTGGGACCTGGTGGACTATAATCCACCAGGATTCTCTGTCCATGAGATTATCTAAGCAAGAATACTAGCGTGGGTTGTCACTTCCTCCTTCAAAGTCTCACTGTATACATTAGTATAAAATGTTGTGACCTCTCCATTGACCACTCTAAGTAAATAGATAAATAAATATTAGGTTGTTGAAACTGTGAACATTGTCATTGAATAGATGAACAAACCTTGGAACTAAAAAAGATGATGTCAGGTTCTAGTATTGTTAAAACAAACAAAAAGTATACCAGCCTTGCTTGTGTGTATACTTAATCACTTAGTCATCTCCAACTCTTTAGTCATTTCTGAGTCTTTGAAAGCCCATGGACCATACTCCACCAAGCTCCTCTATCTATGGGATTCTCCAGGCAAGAATACTGGAGTGGATTGCCATTTCCTCCTCCAGGAGATCTTCCCACCCTAGGGACGGAACCCAAGTCTTTCCTGAATTGCAGGCAGATTCTTTACCATCTGTACCACCAGGAGGCTCAACACAAGGCTTGCTCAATACCATTCTATTATTCCTAATAAGAGAATTCTTACTTTTATAAGAAAAAAAGGAAAGAGGACAGGCTCTGGCAGACACAAACTATATGATAAATGGATGTTAGAGACATTCATATAATGTTCAATCTTGAATTTTGTAATTTACTGCTTTCTAGTTTTTTCTTTGGGGTATAATTTTTGTTTGACTTATTTACTTTCTGCCAGTTGGGATGCAGGGTATCACGCACACACTGCTGCTTCTGATAGGAACGATGGGTGGTTCTCTTTAGAGATACTCTGCCAGAATGGTCTAAGATATTTGCCAGAACAGCACAGTGTTTTAGAAGCAGTTTTCTTTACTTCCATTACATGCTAGGTAAATAACGCCCTATACTGTGTGCTGTTAACGTTGCACTTATTTAGCACAATTAATGCTGAGGTGCACTCCGTGTCCTTTCCTCTCAGAGCTTTATGGTACTTGGATGCCAGGGAGCTGGTACCAGTCACAGGTATCAGCTGCTGCCTATGTTATCAGTCTCCAGCCGGGCTTCTGTTAATTATCTTGCCACAGTGTCGGAGGCAGATAGCGATCTTTCCTAAAGAGCGGGCAGATTTAAAGAGGCAGAATTAATTAAAATTGATTCACACATTCTGTCATGTAGAGGCCTGCGGGGAGCCTTTCTTTCCTACACCCCTCTTCGCTTCAGGATGTTGTACAACACGGTGCAGGTGGGAATCCCTACCGTGGAATACTAATTATGGAATTTGAATGGGACTAGCCACAGTGATTGGCAGTGTAATGCATGAAAAGGTTTTAAAATTTACTTCATTTAAGGGATTTCTTGAGGGACCAATTCTTTCATCTAACTTTTATAAGTGGTTATTGAGAGGTTGACAAAGCTGAAAATCCAAGGTCACTAAGGATTATCAAAAGAGTTACCAATGAATGACCCATTTTAATAGTTGGTTGTTCATCACTGTAGGCTTTGAAAAGGCATATGAAGTATTTGAAAGAAAGGCAACAGAAATATAAGTGTATTGATGTGTGTTAACAATTTTTTCTTTTCTCAAATAAGAATCATTTATAGAATTTATATCTGAACATGGAGAAATGGCTAATCAGAAATTAACTGGATAATCACATAAACTTTTATAGTACATGTAACTAACCATTACCAATTTCTATCAGACTGTGAAAGGATATTATCTTTAGCAAAAATAATAATTATCTAATCCTGGAGACCAGGGGTTATGTTTTTCTTAACTAACTTTGATATCAGCTCTAAGCTGGTGTAACAAAGAAGTGCCAAACTTTTGAGAAAGATACATATTACCTTTTATATAGCTGATCCAAAAGTTTAAATAGCATATAAACTCAGATGTAACATCTCATAAAACAGTGCTTCAGGAGTTTTAGTGGGTCATCTTCATCTTCAATACAGTTTTTCTCTGTGATTCCTGGTCCTACCCTCACAACTGCAGGAAGAATAAAAGTTACATATGGTTCATGAGGGGATATTACCTCCAGGAAGGAAAGAGGCTTCCTTGCTTTTAAGAAATAGGACCCTAAACTTGTAAGTATTGCCTTTTGTTTTCGTGTCATTAACCAATTCTTAGTCAAATACTGCTACCCAGGTAAATGTGCATTTCCATGGAGGAAGCAGGGGGTGAATATAGGAAAACAGCTAGATGAATAAGAAATACAAAACTAAAAGAAACAATTAAAATCAAAGAAATGGAAAACTTAATGATGGCCTGAGCTTTCCTTATGATTCTCATGGTTTCACTTTTGTATATTAGGAACTCTTTTCAGAGTAAGAAATATAGTATGGAAGGTAAATCATGATTTTAATAACAAATGTCACATGAACTATTCTTTCTTTTTCATGTAGTTAACACATGTTAAGAAATAATATTTTAGATATTCAATGCATGCTTGCATGCTAAGTGGCTTCAGTCGTGTCTGACTCTGTGCGACCCTATGGACAGCAGCCCACGAGGCTCCTCTGTCCACAGGATTCTCTAGGCAAGAATACTGGAGTGGGTTACCATTTCCTCCTTCAGGAGATCTTCCTGACCCAGGGATTGAACATGGGTCTCCTGCATTGCAGGCAGATTCTTTACCATTGGATACTCCCTGGGAAGCCTGCCAGACTTAGAGGCTATTATTCTTCCCATTGTTATGTTAAAATTAGATTTGGAATATATTTTAATTTATTCCAGCTTCAATTAAGATAATAAGGAATAAGTCCATCCTCCTAAAGATAATACAATAATTTAAATGATGCAATTTTCTTTAAATAAAATAATATGTATTAATATACATAATCAAGAATGCTTCGAAAATATCTCAAAGTGTCAGGAAAAGTATATTTAATACATATCTTCAGTTTAATAATCACAAGAGAATTTGAAGGTCTTATTTTTTTAAACTTCAGTGATATGATTAACAAATCATGGATATTCTCAAAGCCAATGACCTACAAATTGTTTACTAGTAAAAGAAAAATAATTTCTATGAATAAGATGCATTATATATATTGAAATTATAATAGAATAAAATTTTTGCTGACCTTTAATTCATAAAATGAATTTCCTTTAGCACCTTTCAGTTATCAATACCACAGCACTAAATTGGTACCATTATTTTCCCAAATTATAAATGGAGAAGCTGAAGTTGAGAGCAGTTAACCTACTTAGCAGCATTAATGATAGGTAATTAAGAATTAGGTCAATATTTGCAAATCAAATATTCTTGGTGATATTTCAAGTTATTATTTGTACATTTCCATACCTTTCCACCTTCAAATTTTTATATAAGAATGCATTATTTTCTTCATTGTTCTAAAATAGTAAAATGATTAGGAAAAAAATCCTAGTACAAAACTTAAACTGCAGCATTTAAGATTTTAAATGAGAATCTCAAAATGTATTATAATTTTCATGTATTATCAACATAAAATTCAACAATGCACATACAGCTAGCAAGTTCTCTGTGACCTTATCAGTATAGGGAACTGATATGATATTAAAAATACCAAACATATATTAGCATATAATATTTCACATAAAAACTAGTAAATGCCACAATAGGATGAACGAGTAACTATGATGAACAATATTAGAAAAGTGTACTAGAAAACTTTGATTTCAGGTTTGCTATACATTAAATATTTTCTGAATGAAGCAAGTAACCATGAAGTTTCAATGAGTAAAAATTAATCTACCTAAAGAATATATAGGGATTTCCCTGGCAGTCCAGTGATTGAAACTCCATACTCCCAATTCAGGAGGACTGGGTTCAATCCCTAATCTGGGAACTAGATCCCATATTCCTCAACTAAAGATCCTGCATGCTGCTTGCTGCAACTAAAATAGATCTTGCACATAGCAACTAAGATGCGGCCCAGCCAAACAAAGAATGTATTCTACAAAGGGTGTTAAAAAACAGTACTAGATACCTCCTTACCTTAGATTCAGATTTGCTTCTTCATCCAGAAAGTTATAATTTTAAACTCAGTGTTTTCTGATAGAGATTATCCTCTGTAACTGAAATAGAAAAAAAAAAAGCAAGACAATAAGGGGCATTTATATTTAATGCCAGAATTAGGCAGAGAATGTCTTCTCCTCTCCTCTCCATTAATATATAATATGTTAGTTGTTCAGTCATGTCCCACTCTTTGTTACCCCATGGACTGCAGCCCACCAGGCTCCTCTGTCCATGGGATTCTCCAGGCAAGAGTACTGGAGTGGGCTGCCATTTCCTTCTCCAGGGGATCTTCTCAACCCAGAGATTGGAACTGGGTCTCCGGCATTGCAGGCAGATTCTTTATCATTTGAGGCAATAGAGGGTTACAAATAAAATCACTAAATTTAGATATGTGTATCGACGTATAATTTATGGCTACAAATTTTAGCTGGTTTCTCTGACTGCAGTCTTTTTCCCTTCAGGCCATTTGCCGCACTCTTGGCAGGCTTGTGCAGCTACTATTTCTTTGTATACATTCTACTTCCAGTCTCCTTCTCTCCTTTCTTTCTTGATCATTCTACTCCTTTGGATCTCACCTTAGGCTCACCACCAACCAGATTCCTCCTATTTCCACAGAGACTTGCTGTTATTCCATCACTGTCTATGTTTGACTCTTTGCAACTCCATGGACTGCAGCACACCAGGGTCCTCTATCCTCCACTGTCTCCTGGAGTTTGCTCAGCTCATGTCCATTGAGTCAGTGATGCTATTTAACCATCTCATCCTCTGATGCCCTTATCCTTTTGCCTTCAATCCACAGAGAATCCATATTCCCTATTCTCCCCACCATCTGGAATTCTCACCACACTTCTTTGTTTTCCCCTGTTCACTTACTTGTCTGAACTCCCCTTGTTATGACTTTGAATCCAGAGACACTATTTTGGGTTGTTACCCTACTTTCCAGAAAAGGCTATTACAAACATTAATTTTGCAAACACATATATATATTCTCTTGTCAACTAGCACACATTGTAATGGCTTTTTTAGCCGAGTTTCTAAAAATTTTCACGTTGCTTGCTGGTATATTTTACTGATTCAATTGCTTCCATAAAATGGTCTTCATTCTTTTGGTTTGATAATGGATGATTGCCAGGTTATTTTTGTCATTAAAATTACTAAGTCATAGTCAAGTGCTCTTGGCTTCAAATAATCAATCTGGATGCTTCACTTCAATGAGGCATCACAAGCTTAAGGACTGCTTAATAATAGATTTGAAGTGTATAAAAAGAAATGTATGGATAATGGTAAACAGCTGTTTCTCATTTCATTAAAAGGAAAAAAAAATGAAAAATAGGCATAATAATTGTAACAGAAGGGCTTCAAGTTAGATAGTAACTAGGGATTTTTATTTCTTCAGTCTTTTGTTAACAACAACAAAAAATAAATGTTTTTTGAAACTTTGTAAGGGTTAAGAGAATAGTCATGTTTCTCAAAGTTAAAATTTAGAGGCGTAAAATAGAATTAATTTAAGGGACTTATATTCTGCTGATCTCCAACAATACGTATATATATATTTCCACTATTTCTTTTTCTTCCCATTCCTTCCATGTCAACTGAATTCTAGTACCTTGCAATATGCTTCTAATAGCAATTTTGGTTTTGATAATTTCTCCTCTTCCATTTGTTCAACACATAATGTTAAATTGTTTTATTTGTAAAGCATATTAGACCATCCCACTGCTGCAAATATTCAAATACCTTTGTTCTGCATTTAAAATAAAATCTAAACTGCTCATCAAGGCCTACAAGATCCAATGCCATTTGTCCTTCATTTCACCAACTAATCACTCCCTCACTCAGTATATTCAAACTGTTGAATTTCTTTCCATTACTTACATTCATCAAACTTCTTCATAGCTTAGTCTTTATAATAAGCGTTATGCCTGAACATGCACCTCTCCCCTGGTCTTAACATATCTGGCTGATCCTGTTCATGAGATATTTGGTGGTCATTCCAATCTAGCTAAGGTTGCTTCTTTTCTGTTCCTTTTGTTTTATTTCGTGTATGCAAATTAACACTGAAAAAAATCATCATGTATTTAGGCGTTCATATGTGTACAGTTTTCCTTGCCAGTCCACAAATGAGTGAAAGACACATAGTCATGTCCAATTCTTTGCAACCCATGGACTATAGCCTGCCATGCTCCTCTGTTCATGGAATTCTCCAGGCAAGAATACCGGAGTGGGTAACCATTCCATTCTCCAGGGAAATCTTCTTGACCCAGCGATCAAACCTGAATCTCCCACATTTCAACCATAGTCTTTATCATCTGAGCCTCAAGGGAAATCCCCAGGAGAGATGTTTTATCTCTTTTCACAACAGCATCCTCAGAACTTAAAACAAAGAGTAAACATATCTAAATAGATGAACATAGGTGGAAAGTCTCATATTTTGAGCACCGCTAGACCCAAGAAACAAAAACAAAAGAAGGCATAATGCTTCATGAAAATAATTGTTAACACAGTTTTCATACTTTTGATTTCTTTGAAAGTCTAATTATTGAAGTCACTCTATTGTTAATTAATTTAATACATGTACAATAAGGTGTTTTTTTTTTCTGAAATGTTCTATATTAACAAATATTAAAAGAATCTCTGTGGGTATTTGAGTGCAAACATTTTCCCTAATGGGACTACCCATGGAGAAAATTTTATAAATCTATGTGTAAAACAATATTAATTGTACCTGCCATGAAGCAAAAACAAAATAAATAGCTGTTGCTGTAACAGAATAGCTAGTTTAATAGCTTGTACTAGATTTGCTGCTTTTTCATTTGAACATCTCTATATGGAAATGATAGCAATTAACTTAAACATTGCAGCTTCTGTGAGCTGACTTTGTTTACTCTTGTAGCTTTTCAGTTTAAAAGAAAAAAAAAAAGTATAACATCTTCTATGTACAGATTATCATCCAAATAGATTTTTGTGTACCAATAGTATTCCCACAATGGTTATATAATATTTATGTGCACATAATGATACTTTATTATTCCACAAATAATAAATATGTACAGGAGCATCTTATCATAAGTTTTCAAATCAACTATGATCAAAATTACTGTGAAATGTTATAAAATTATTGGATATATTTTGCTAGCTGGGAGCATACCCAAAACCAAATAACTTCAGAATTATCAGTGAACACATAACCTTGATATATTTGAATAATAACTGAAACTGCTTGCAAACTGTTTCCAAATGGGTGGAGGAAACAGTAATATTCTATATAATTGTTCTGTTCTTTTTTTAAAATTTTGATCAGTCTCCGGAGGCTAGCAGTTATTTTTATCTATAAAATCACAAGTTATACAACATCTAGAGAAGTGATGTTAATTAAGTTATTATATGAAAATATTCATTGATTTGAAAGACTTTTAGCAGTAAGGTGGCGTGACCGAAGGACCAACTGAGAACGTACACTCTGGGGAAGACAAGATCAGATACTGAAAACATTGTATATCTTCATCATGATATAATTATTTCATCTTTGTAAATTTCTCTATTACTCATATATTCTCAGAAGGGATCAGTGGGCTTCCAAGGTGGTGCTAGTGGTAAAGAAGCCTGCTGCCAAAGCCGAGACCAAAGAGATGTGGGTTTGTTCCCTGAGTCAGGAAAATTCCCATCTCCTGGAGAAGGAAATGGCAACCCACTCCAGCATTCTTGCCGGGAGTATCCCATGGACAGAGGAGCCTGGCAGGGATAGTCCACTGGGTCACAAAGAGTCAGACACAAATGAAGCAACTTAGCACATATACATCAGCTCTCATGAGTGAGCTCAGAAACATTCTTAGATGAGTGCTCTCTTAAAGAAATATTTCCTTGTATCTTAGCTCCTGTATGAGCTATGAGCTAAATCCCTTTCCTGAAAGTTATATCATTCATTTGTCCTTCCTTTCACTTCTTAATTCCTCTGATTATCCTCCACACGTCACTGAAGTCATTTGTTATCTCGACCTTCTGAAATTCAAAAGTATTTTATTTCTTTGTTCTTATCCCAGGGTTATAAACATTGACCTCATATTTTCACTAACTCTTATTTTGTAGTAAATGTTTCCATTAAATGTTAACTAAATGTTAACTGCCACAAATGTATATACTCCATTGAAATCTTTCTTCTGAGTTTCAGGCTCACACATGCAGGGGTCAGATGGCTTCACCTATATGTCTCACTGTTCCTTTGTTGAAAACCTAACTCTTTTCCCTTGCTTTCCCAATCTACTTCTAAGCCTAAGTTCTCTACTTCAGCTGTATCATTAGTATCCCAAAACAGATGATCTGTTATAGTTTACATCAATCCATCTCTTATCTGGCCCTCTTTTAGTTAGTCACTAACTTTTCATTCTGACTTAGAAATAGTTCTTTGGACTTTAGCTCTTAACCCCATTACATCTTGTGGCCTATTTTACATATATATATATATGTGTGTGTGTGTGTGTATAATGTCAATATATTATTATATATATTTTATATATATATTATTTAACTTTATTCCATTGCTGTTATCATGAGGGCTTCCTAGGTGATTCAGTGGTGAAGAATCTCCCTGTCAATGCAGAAAATGTGAGTTCGATCCCTGGCTCAGGAAGATCCCCTGGAGTAAGAAATGGCAACCACTCCAGTATTCTTGCCTGGAAAATTCCATGGACAGAGGAGGTTACAGGACGTCTACTGTCCACAGGGTCACAAAGAGGTGAACTTGACTGAGGCCCCACACGCTAGCATGAGATCCTTTTATTTGGACTACTGCCAAGGCTTTTTAATTGGATTCTCTGCCCATTGTTCTTACTTATCCAAATCCAATTACTTTTATGATACAGAATGTAAATCAAATGTTACCCAGAGTTTAAAGGCTTTAGGTAGCTAAGCATTAGGTGCAGTATAAAGTCTAATTTCCTCTACATGATAATAAGGTCCGCCACACTTTGAACAGTTGTCCACTTCAGTGCCGTTTGCAGTGGCTTTCCATGTTCAAGTTCCAGTTTAAAGAGTACAGTATACATTTCTCTTCACAAGGAAATATAGTGCACTAGTTAGAAATGCTTCATCAGAGGGTTACAGTTAAGACATAGAACAGTTGAGTACGTGGTGAGTGAAGGAGTAAGAAGATGAGAATTCTTATGAGTTGGGAAATTTTGTGTGTGTACAGATAAGAATGTGTGAGTTTACATAACTCAGAACTAAAAGTGCCATGACATAGCATGTATTGTTTATTTGTAGTTGGCTGTGTACATGTCATGTGACATATGTTTACATTTCTAAACGACTGGGGGTGAAGAAGGCTATTTCTCAGTGCTCATTTTTATATTTCCCCAGAATTCAGTTTGCCTTTTATGCCATGAAGTATTCACCTTAAGTGTTTGGAGAAAAACAGTTATTTAAAATAACATACAAAATAGTAATTTAAAACCTTTTTCTTTTCCCATTTGGATTTCCTGGAGTATAGAATGCAACTATATTCTACTCTTACTAGTAAAACAAATTGGATTTAACTGAAAAAATATAAATCATTGTTTTCCTAGGTAGTAAATCTATGACATTTCTTCCTTAGTTTCATTGTCTCATCTCTCTTTTAGCATTTTAGATCTGCAAGACTATTAAAATCATTCACTTTAGACTAAAGAGAACTTGGGGAAACATCTAATATCCAATTATGTTATTTTACACTTCATCAAAATATGAACTGTTTCAGCTTTGCAAAGCGCTCATTAGGCATTCTGTGAGTCAAAGAAGTCCAAGAGAGTAGGAAATTCTCTAACATCATGACCTCCTGACCTTTTCCAGACTTGTTTCTCCGCTAATCTTCAGGTATCTCTGTCACTGAGCCCATAATCTGAAAGCGCCAGGCCTCCCTGCCTCTCTGCTCTAGATTGAGCCATTGCTTCAGCTTACATATCTTGTAAGATCCCACAGGAAAACCCACATGAGCTTTTCAGCCAACACAATGCTTCCAGTTTCAACAGGCAAATTCCAACTCAAATGCCAGTGAATCATTCTTTGGCTCCAAAACACCCACCAGTGCCAAATACCACACATTTAACCACTACATGTAGATGTCATAGAAACATTTTGTTTAAAACCCAAGTCAAGGAAGGGGATATATGTATTGCCTATGGCTGATTCATGTAGAGGTTTGACAGAAAACAACAAAATTCTGTAAAGCAATTATCTTTCAATTAAAAAATAAATTAATTAAAAAAACCAAGTCAGTATCTTGCCTTGCCTCCCACTTCAAGTATGCCTTCACCATAATCATTCTGTGCTATGCCTTTTTATGTTTGTCTCCCTAACCAGGGGAACTGAAGGGCAGATATTGTGACTTGACCATTGGGCCTGAAATGAAGGCAGTCAATAATGAATGAACTGAAGTTAAAGAGCCCTAATAACTATATTTTTGAGAGAGGTTACTTTTATTTTTTATTTTTTGAGAGAGGTTATTTTTATATTCTTTTATTTTTCCACTAAAATGTAATAAAGCAGAATTCTTAAGTAAGAGTTTTGGTAGAAGGCAAGTGTAAGCATGAATTTGATATTAAGATTTCTTCATATTCATTATAGTATCTGTTAGTGCTAAGTCACTTCAGTCATATCGGACAGACTCTGTGACCCCATGGACTGTAGCCAGCCAGGCTCCTCTGTCCATGGGATTCTCCAGGCAACAATACTTGAGTGGGTTGCCCTCCTCCAGGAGATCTTCCTGAGCTGGGGATTGAAACCAAGTCTCTAATATCTCCTGCATTGACAGGTGGGTTCTTTACCACTAGCATCACGTAGGAAGCCCCAAGAGTATCTATAGTCTCTACTATTATTTCTCTGGGAGTTCATTTCTGTAGATATAGTACTTGAAATTGAGTCTTTGTGATACTTTGCAAAGGAAGTTTGTTTTAGATCTTCAAAAGGCATTTTTCTCCCTTTGAATTATAAAAGATAGTCCTTGTCTTTATTAAGCTTCTGCTAACAGAGTCCCAAAGACAACGAAATGCATCTTTATTTATATTTACACAATATTGTATACTGAGTGGGTCAAGGTTTTGAGACCCTGCTTTTATCTTTAGCTTTTTTTCCTCTTCCATTCACGTCTCACAAATGTTTTACTTTGTTTCTTATATTCTGGGCTGCCAGTGTTATCTATATTTTGGGAGTACTTTGCTGCATGCAATCTACTCATTTATGTCTTGTGTTTTCAATCATCTTCTTTTATACAGAAACACTTGCAGTACTGAAGTGTTTGAGCACTACCTCCTATATTTCATTTAAAACATCATGACACTAGAAATAAATTTATTCGGTTGTATACAGAAAATAGAACTTATGCTCATCAGCACATTTATTCCATTTAGGAAAAAAAAAAAAATATTTGGGTCTTGTGGTTTGGCTCTACACACATTTTGTTTAAAGACTTTTTCAAATATTTATTCCCTGAAAAAGCTTTAAGCATTTATTTCTCCAAAGTCATCACAATGGCTAGTATCTTCAATTTCGCATTTTATCAGTTTTACTCTCAGTCATGATAGCAAGTGTTGGCCACAAAGGAGGAAACGATTCTTTTCTACTCTGTTTTATTTAGAATGAGATACATATTTCTTGAATCAACAAAATACAATGATTTGGAAAATAAAACATGCACTACTCCCCTAGCTACTTACCAATATAGTACTGAATTAACATTGAAAAAGAAGAGCACCTAATTAATAAGAAAATATTGATTATATTTTTTATAAGACGAAGTTAGAGAACCTAGGAATTATGAGTTATTATTTGAGAGTCGTCTATTTTGTCTTGCTCTTCTAGGAGAAATTTTGAGCCATAGAACTCAGTGTGCAGTTTATAATTAAATTGCTTATAAATTTATAATTTTATAATTATAAAATTTATAATTATTTTCCAATTATAATTTAATTTATAATTAAATTGCTTATAATTTATAATTAAATTTATAATTAAATTGCTTATAAATGAGATCAAAATATTCACTCAAGTACAATATGAGTTTATTTGGACATTTGCCTTGAATGCTTAAATATCATCCTAATTTGAAAAATCACAAGTTGTTGGTTATAGATAAAGCCTCTCTGTAAAAGAACCTTTGAGTAACAATATTTTAATCATTTTTCTTATACATTAATTATTTATGTATCTTGGCATTTTGAGTTTTAGCTTATTTTTGCCCATATTTAGGTTGTTACAGTACACACTACTTTCAAGATTTAGAACCATTAAGGGGGACGAGCTAGGCCATCAGAATGAAAACTAACGGTAGGAGATGAAGGGGAAATTCAAGTCACCTAAAGTTTCCTACTTATGCAGTTCTGAGTTTGAAGTCTTTCATGATTCTATATACAGTTTCCTTTGGGAGTATGCTCTGTGTCCATCTGTTAACAGGTATAAGCTTTTGTCTTCCTAAAGTCAAAGTTTGAAATGTAAAAACTCTGATGAAAACAACTGAAGCTAAATTTTCTTATTTATGCAAACTATAGAATTTTACAGATGTATTTTGTTCAGAATTAGATAGCATAATGATTTGATAGATTATGTTAAGATATTGCTTTCATAGAGGTATAGTGAAGTGAAGTGAAGTGAAGGTCATTCAGTCATGTTTGACTCCTTGTGACCCCCTTGGAATTCTTCAACCCAGAATACTGGAGTAGGTAGCCGTTCCCTTCTCTAGGGGATCTTCCCAACCCAGGGATTGAACCCAGGTCTCCCACATTGCAGGCAGAGTCTTTATCAGCTGAGCCACAAGGGAAGCCCAAGAATACTGGAGTGGGTAGCCTATTCCTTCTCCAGCAGATCTTCCCAACCCAGGAATTGAACCAGGGTCTCCTGCATTGCAGGCAGATTCTTTACCAACTGAACTATCAGGGAAGGCCTAATAGAGGTATAATCAATAACAATTTAATACATTGCTGTAACAAATATTGAAGATTAAATGGAGAAGAAAGGACAAAATACATAGGTTTATTAAATTTTAAAACAATAAAACGTGGTTTTTTGGTTTATTTTTTTTCCATTTATTTTTATTAGTTGGAGGCTAATTACAATATATGTATGGCAAAAACGTGGTTTTAAATATATTGGAGTTCCTGCAACAAGGTGTTATCATGATATGTGCATACCTGTAGTGGTGGACTGTTTTTGTTGTTAGTTTTCCAAATGTAGACAACTACAGTAGAATTCCTACTCTGCAGTATTGACACTATATCCAGATTTGCACCTTTTTCTGTTCAGTCTCTGTTAAACCAGGTACACACATAATAAAACCGTGATATTGCTCAGTCTTTCTCATGCCACATTTTTGCACTACTCATTAGGAGTAAGGGAAGGTGACCTTATTTTGTTTAAATAGCTGCTATTGTTGTGGGGTTTGGGGGAGTGATAATTGGATGTCTCCAAATAGTCTCTGAAGACCAATTAACAAAAGGAAGATATGCATTGTGACTGTCTCTGGTTCAATTAAATGTCTACTTTAACTGGTACTCAGTAGAGATATAGCTTCCATATATATGAACTGTGTTATGCTATACTCATAGAAAAATTATACTTTGCAGAAAATTAATCTTTATATATGCAACTGTTTTCTTTCAACTGTAAGATGAAGCAATAATTATACTTCACACAATGTAAGTACTTTTAACCTTCTAAATTTCTCTGTCACAATAATACAATTCAGTTGCTAGAATAACAAACTAAACAACATATTTTACGTTATATGATTTTGCTGTTCATAGTCAACAATATTTAATTTTGAAAATGTGTCATATCTTCACAAATTGATCTTTACCTGTTACATAATTACATTTTTAAAAATCGCAATGTGATGCTTGTTTGTTTGCTTAACTCTTCAAAACATTATAATGATGACAATTTTCATTTAGGGAAGAACAATGAAGAGATATTTGAATCAGAATGGCATGACATTTCTGACTTCATGGTTTAGGGAATACATCATGAAACAAAAGAGGTTTTGTTCCAGTATAAGTATACACAGGTCAAAGAGGTATTTGTGATTTTCAGAAGACGTAATACTGAGAAATTTTCATATTTATAATATGCAAGTATATTTAGTCAGCCCATAATAATTAACTGTGTGCCATGTTCTTTTCATGCATTCTTCATACATAGTTATTCTCCTACCACCCCATCATGTATGTGCTGTCATAATCCCCATTTCAAGTTGAGGAAACAGACCATGGTTCTCTGAGCTTTTCCCGGGTCATGCAGATAGTAAAGGACAGTACACTGTGCTTCCTAACACTTATTTATATTATTATATTATATTTTTATTATTTATAATATAAATAATGAAATATTATGATAAAGGGGGCATTTCAAGTCCATAATTTGTAAAAATGACCCAATTAAAGCTTTATTTTTTTGCTTAATTACAGGGTTTCCCAGGTGGTACTAATGATAAGAAACCCTCATGCCAATGCAGATTAGACATAAGAGACGTGGGTTCAATCCTTGGGTTGGGACGATCCCCTGGAGATGGTAACAGCAGCCCACTCCAGTATTCTTGCCTGGAGAATCTCATGGACAGAAGAGCCTGGCTGGCTACAGTCCATGGGGTCACAAAAAGTCAGACAGGACCAAAGCAACTAATCACACATGCAGCATAGAGTATTCGCAACAGCTAAATACTTATCTGATGACATTAATAAAGATAGATTCTTGTTTAGTTTAAGATTTAAACACAAAAAAGAAGAACAAAACATAGATATGGCTATCTTTAAATTTTATGAGAGAAACGTCGTTTAAGGTGACACACCATTAATACCTTTAAATTATAAAAAGCTCTTAAATGCCTTGAGGAAAAAATTGATTTCTCAGTAGAACAATTAGCTAAATAATACGTGATGAAATTTTGATTATCAGTTAGAACTCATAATTAACCAAGTTCGAATAAATGGATATTTTTAGTGATCAAAGTGGATTTCATAACAAAAAGCATGTTCTATAATACTGGTATAATACAAAGCAGTACATTTTCTAGTAAGGCAATTTATTATTCTGTGTCAAAAATATTTTTTAAAAATGCATATTCTTTGAACCATAAATTCTCCTTCTAACAAAGTATTACAAATGTATTTCAAGTAACAAAATGTCCAACAGTAGAAACCTGACTTAAGCTACAGAACATGACATACCAGCTAAAAAATGTCTCAAGTAGTCAGAGACTGACTTGAAGTTTGCTGTAGCTAGAATGAAATTATGTCAGCCATTGAAGGATTTGACCGTTTTAATACAGATTTTTTTTTCATGAGTTAGAGACAAAAGTTATTATGCCAGAGTAACATTTTTTAAATGTCTTGCTGTCTTTAATATAGTAATATGCATTTAATGTACAAAATACAGTAGCATTACTCTTTCAAAATGTGTAACAACAGTGAGCCATACATAAAATAATCAGTATGTTTCAGTATAGTTGCCTTTACTAATTTGTCTTCCCCAAACATTAACTTGAACTCACAGTCTTAGAGATGAGAATGCTTAAAATGTAGATGAGTGAAGCCTGAGAAACACACATTAGCACTCAAGATAGACAACCATCTGATCATTTGTGTTTCACTAGTTCTATTACAATTTATCAGAACAGTACTCCTTCCCCACACAAGAGTTTTCTCTAATACAAGATTGTATGCTTAATAGCATGTATTAGCATGTTTCCAGGGAAACACTACTGGCAGGATATATTGAGAAGTAGGGCTGGGCATGGAGGTGGGGTGGGAAGAGAGAGGGGGGAGAGGGAGGGAGAGGTTTATTATAAGAAATTGGTGCAAATGACTGAAACCTGAGGAGT
This sequence comes from Muntiacus reevesi, assembly GCF_963930625.1. NCBI lineage: Eukaryota > Metazoa > Chordata > Mammalia > Artiodactyla > Cervidae > Muntiacus > Muntiacus reevesi. The sequence goes on along the minus strand of NC_089262.1, from coordinate 20,126,369 downwards.
CCCAAATTCTGCTTGATGAGTCATCAAGCCTGAGACCAGGTCCCAAGTAGTGTTGTTCAGTCACTCAGAAGTGTCCAACATTTTGTGGGTCCTGGACTGTAGCATGCCAGGCTTCCCTGTCCTTCACTATCTCCCGGAGTTTGCACAAACTCATATCCATCAAGTCAGTGATGCTATCCAACCATCTCATCCTCTGTTGCCCTCTTCTCATTCCACCCTCTATCTTTCCCTGATCAGGGTCTTTTCTAATGATTTCACTCTTCACATCAGGTGGCCAAGATATTGGAGCTTCAGTTTTAGCATCAGTCCCTGCAGTGGATATTCAGGGTTGGTTTCCTTTAGGATTCACTGGTTGGAACTCCTTGCTGTCCAAGGGACTCTAAAGAGTCTTCTCTAGTACCACAATTCACAAGCATCAATTCTATGGTGCTCAGGTTTGTTATGGTCCAACTCTCACATCCATACGAGACTATTGGAAAAACCATAGCTTCGACTATATGACCCCGCATATATCCTAGTTTCATTCTGAGGTCCTGAAAACCAGGGAAACCAATGGCTATATATATATGTAATATTGTATATAAATATCCTTTTGAGTTGCATAATAGGTCCTAAATGTGTCCATCAATATACTTTTGTTAATTAATTTAAGTAGCCTACCATGTGAGTTTGATAGGTCCTTCATCTGAATGTCAACAGTAGAAAATTGAAACTTCTGGAGTTGAGACAATTCTTCAAGTTATCTGCTTTTGTTATCCTCCAGAGAAAAATGGAAGAATAATCCATTTCTCATCTATACCTCCTTGGAAACATTTTCATAGGTTTTCTAAAGATGAGATCCACTTTGATTCTTTATCAGCCTGCTTTCCTAGAACAAGCCATGCAGACTCATGCAGACTCACTTTTTTCCTCATGACTGTTTTACTTTGGTTTCCCTGTTTAAGACAGGAGGCTGAGCACACTAACTCCTTGTTTTGCTGCTGTTATTGTTTCAAGATGCCTAAAGCATTTTACTCAAAAGAAGGGCTTCTGTGTAAAGGTCTTTCTGGTTGACTTCCCAATACCTATTTCAACCCGAGTCACTGTAAGCCCATGCATCCTCTAGATACTGGTGTATTGTTGAATGCTTGAGCCAACATTGATCAGTAGAGTGTAGAAGGAAGAGTACTGAGAGAGATTCTGGGGAAGAATCACTGCTCCTGTAAGGAGATACCCTAGTCATTCTTCCTGTGAACATTGCCACATCTAGATGTTACTCTTACATGTGTTGGAGCCATCCTTTTTAAGACTGAGGGAGTCTACCTTAAAAGCCAAATCCTTCACATATTGTTCATGAGACAGTGGAGACTGGAAGGTAGCCTGTGGGGTTTTTAACTTCCACGTCACCCAGTTCTGCAACCCATTCTCCCTCTAGATGTCATGCTTGGGAATGCAAGCAGATAAAAATTCTTATTGTGTAAGTCAGTTGATCTGAAATGTTCAGATATTTGCCACTGCTAAATGATATAATGCTAAAATAAAAAATAGCAAATATTCAAAATAACCTACTTGTTTCATTAAAGTGGTGGTGGTTCAGTCACTAAGTTATGTCCAACTCTTGCAACCCCATGGACTGTAGTCCAGCAGGCTCCTCTGTCCATTGGATTTCTCAGGCATGAATCCTAGAGTGTGTTGCCATTTCCTTCTTCAGGGGGTCTTCCTGACCCAGGGATCAAACCATTGCAGGGATTCTTTACTGCTGAGCCACCAGGGAAGCCCTAAAGTCTACCTTATATCTCTAGAAACATGTACGTTCAATCAGGTAACAGCTAAGTCTGTACATATCACTACAGATTTTCAAATTGTAAGTAATGCTTGGACCTATTTTTGGGTATGGTTCATAAATTTTTTTCATTGAAAGTCATGTAGAAGTTTTCCTTCAAGTGTGCTTACTTTTTAATAAGATGATACAATGGAAGGAAAACAATGAGTGCCTCTTACCTTCAAACAAATAATTCACTTTTCTCAGAACCTTTCAAACTAAATATCACTTGAGTTTTGCTAGATATTAGTTTTAAACATTTTCTAAAAAAAAAACAAAACAAAAACAAAAACTATCTTCTTCTACATAACTAAGATGTTACATTGTTTAAGATTTTCAAATTAGAGTGGAGAAGGCCCTTAAGATCCCTTATTGTTTCTGAAGTATACCACAGTTATATTTTGTTCTTATAAACGGAGATTTTAATAATACAAGAATGTTTATTTCATGCAGTATTTTTCAAGACAGATTTTCTCTCTTACAGTAACACTCAACTACTTCATTTAGAGGCCAAAGTTCCATAAATAATAGAATCTTAGCATATTGAAATTTGGTAATGTGGAAGTGTTCTCTGAATCACAAAACTGTTTAGCTAAGCCCAACCATCTCTTCCCCACCTCTTAGGAAGTGAAGTATTAAAATATCTACATAAGTAATCAATAATGAATTCCATAAAGTACATAATTATGTTTGTCATATCTTTGCCCCACATCTCAAATATATCAGCTCTAAAAATACTAACAGGGAATTATCTGGAGAAGTCATTTTGTTGAATCATTGTATATTATATAAGTATGATGTCTGTATATTTACATTTTGGCCAAAAATAAGTAATAAAATCAGTGGAAAAATATTTCTATTCACGTAAATATTATTTTAATCTCACTTTGAAAATTTAAACTACAGCCAATGCCTTATGTGGTTTTTCATGTTGACTTTAGGTACCATGCTGTGCCTCTTTAGATTTCAAGGAAACCTACCAGTTAGCACATTGTAAACATCAAGTAAATATTTAATAATGATTTCTAATAATCACTCCCATAAACAAAAGGAGAATCAAAAGCAGTAGCCTCTTGAAAAACTCACTCTAAGATATAATTGGAATTGAGTGTTTCTTATACTTAATGAATATGTAAGTAGAGAGGTCTGAAATATTCAGCATAGCTACATGAATGTGTGCATATAACAGAACATTCTGATCATGTAGGAAATGAGGTTAATACTGAACAAATTAGTGAGGTAATTCAAGCAAGGAAAATCTCTCTGAGAATAACTGAATGAGACCTGTGTTATACAAATAAATGGTATAAAATTAAGGAAAGAGGAGATTCTTTTCCTGAGTGATACAGTGTTAGTTCAGTTTCCAAATATGGAAGGCTACACTGCGCTGTAAATAATCTGCATATAAATAAGAACATTGTGTTTCTTATTAGAGACTAGAAAGAATATGAAAATTATATATGAATCTATTACTGCTTAATAACAAGTTATTTGTTATACTAATTGAGAAATCACAAATTTCATTTAAATTTAACATCTTAAAATACATTGTGTGATCTAAGTTGCTACAGTCATATCTGATTCTGCAACCCTATGGACTGTAGCCCACCAGGCTCCTCAAAACCATGGGATCTGCCAGGCAAGAATACTGGAGTGTATTGCCATTTCCTCCTCTCAGGGATCTTCCCCACCCAGGGATAAAATCTCATTTCTTACATCTCCTGCATGGACATGCAGATTCTTTACCACTACCAACACTTCAGTTCAGTCGCTCAGTCCTGTCCAACTCTTTGTGACTGCATGGACTGCAGCATGCCAGGCTTCCCTGCCCATCATCAACTCCCAGAGCTTGCTCAATCTCTTGTCCATTGAGTCGGTGGTGCCATCCAACCATCTCATCCTCTGTCGCCCCCTTCTCCTCCTGCCTTCAATCTTTCCCAGCATCAGGGTCTTTTCCAGTAAGTCAGTTCTTTGCATCTGGTGGCCAAAGTGTTAGAGCTTCAGCTTCAGCATCAGTCCTTCCAGTGAATATTCAGGACTGATTTCCTTTAGGATTTGATCTCCTTGCAGTCCAACATGCCACAGTTCAAAAGCATCAGTTGTTCAGCACTCAGCAGTCGGGAAGCCCTAAATAGATTCAGCTCAGTTCAATTCATTTCAGTCACTCAGTCATGTCAGACTCTGCAACCCCATGGACTGCAGCACACCAGGCTTTCCTGTCCATCACATTAATCCATGATAAAACAAACAAACATCCAGTTTAATGTCATTCCTCTCTATATTAAGCAGGATCCTGTGGCTTAATGTACCCCTCTGTTCTATATATGTTGAAGCTAAAGTCTAAGGAAACTGCCTCAGATTCCAAAGCAAGTTGTTTCAGAATCAGCTTTGGAAACTAAATGCATATGATTATTCCAGTTAGCTATTTCACTAATATTAAAATCCTTAGTAAGGGGGCAAAAAAGATTCAACTGTTTTTTGGAACTTAAAACAGGGCAATTTGAGATGATACCACTGAATTATAGTTTGTACAATAGAACATTTATCTCTTGAAATGGAACAGCTTCAGTTAAATATTAAAGATGTTTCCCCCTAAAATATTTTCCCAAGGGAGATGGAAAAAGAAAATCAATGTGTAATAATTTATCCTCTAAACTATGTGGATTTTCAAGGGTTTGACTGAGCATGTATTTAGTTATTCATCCCACAAAACACTGTTGAAGCATCAAAACAAGAAAAAATATTTTAAAATACAACAAATCTTTAAAAATGACAGTGGCAAGCAGGAAGAGCTGTGGGAAGCATTGATGCATTCATTTGATGGATTTCATGAAGACAAAATTCAGGGAGAACCACACTGATGGACATGTAGGGTCAAAGGACACCACTCAGAGCATTTACAAGAGAAGAATCTTCTATAAGCAAGAGCTGTTTTTCATTGTAGAAAAAACCCTGGAGCAGATATTTATGGTTTATGATCTATTCTGAAGAATATTTCATGTATTCTTGAGAAGAATGCATGTTCTGCTGTTACTGGCTGGAGTATTTTCCGGATATCTGCAGACTTAATTAATTTTTCAGTTCAGTTCAGTCATTCAGTCGTGTCTGACTCTTTGCGACCCGAAGGACTGCAGCATGTAGGACTCCGTGTCCATCATCAACTCCCAGAGTTTACTCAAACTCCTGTCCATTGAGTCGGTGATGCCATCCAACCATCTCATCCTCTGTCATCCCCTTCTCCTCCCGCCTTCAATCTTTCCCAACATCACGGTCTTTTCAAATGAGTCAGCTCTTTGCATTAGGTGGCCAAAGGATTGGAGTTTCAGCTTCAACATCAGTCCTTCCAATGAACACCCAGGACTGATCTCCTTTAAGATGGACTGGTTGGATCTCTTTGCAGTCCAAGGGACTCTCAAGAGTCTTCTCTAGCACCACAGTTCAAAAGCATCAATTCTTTGGTGCTCAGCTTTCTTTATAGCCCAACTTTCCATCCATACATGACTACAGGAAAAACCATAGTCTTCACTAGACAGAACTTTGTTGGCAAAGTAATGTCTCTGGTTTTTAATAAACTATCTAGTTTGGTCATAACTTTTCTCCCAAGGAGTAAGCGTCTTTTAATTTCATGGCTGCAGTCACCATCTGCAGTGATTTGGGAGCCCAGAAAAATAAAGTTAGGCACTGGTTCCACTGTTTCCCCACCTGTTTGCTATGAAGTGATGGGACTGGATGCCATGATCTTTGTTTTCTGAATGTTGAGCTTCAAGCCAAGTTTTTCACTCTCCTCTTTTACTTTCATCAAGAGGCCTTTTAGCTCTCCTTCATTTTCTACCATAAGGGTGGTGTCATCTACATATCTGAGGTTATTGATATTTCTCCCAGAAATCTTGATTCCATCTTGGGTTTCTTCCAGCCCAATGTTTCTCATGATGTACTCTGCATATAAGTTAAAGAAGCAGGTGACAATATACACCCTTGACATACTCCTTTTCCTATTTGGAACCAGTCTGTTGTTCCATGTCCAGTTCTAACTGTTGCTTCCTGACCTGCATATAGGTTTCTCAAGAGGCAGGTTGGGTTGTCTGGTATGCCCATCTCTTTCAGAATTTTCCACAGTTTATTGTGATCCACACAGTCAAAGGCTTTGGCTTAGTCAATAAAGCGGATATAGATGGTTTTCTGGAACTCTCTTGCTTTTTTGATGATCCAGCAGATGTATGGCATTTTGATCTCTGGTTCCTCTGCCTTTTCTAAAACCATATTGAACATATGGAAAATCTTTAATCCAATTTTCTGTTGATGGGTGGAGCGAATTCCCTCCCTGCTATTTACCTGGGGCCAAATTTTGGTGGAGGTAATGAAGATAATGGTGACCTCCCTCAAAAGCTCCCAGGCATGTACTGCTACACTCAGTTCCCCCAACCCTGCAGCAGGCCACCCACCACCGACCTACACCTTTGCCGCAGATTCCTGGACACCCACAGGCAAGTCTCTGTGGGGTCACTGTTCCTTTCTCCTTGGTCCTTATGCATGAGGTTCTGTTTGTGCCCTTCAACGGTCTATTTTCTAGTCCTATGTAAGGTCTGGCAGCTCTATAGCGGGGTTAATGGCAACCCCCTCTATAGGACTTATGCCATACGCACACCCAGAACCCCTGTCCCTGCGGCAGACCACCGCCGACCCACACCTCCACAGGAGATCCTCAGACACAGTTCTGGCTCAGTCTCTGTGGGGTCCCTGGGTCCCGGTGTGCACAAGGTTTATTTGAGCCTTCTGAGCATCTCTGGTGGGAATGGGGTTTGATTCTAAACGTAAATTTGCCCCTCCTACCATCTTACTGGGGCTTCTCCTTTGCCCTTGGATGTGGGGTATCTCCTCACAGCCACTCCAGCGCCTACCATGTTCCTGGGTTTGTTTTTGGTTTTTTTTACCTTGGACGTGTGGTATCTTCTCACGGCCACTGCTCCTGACCTTTTCTTCCCTTCTTTGCACCTACCCATCAAAACCAGAAAGGGGTGTGAACTCCAATGGCCCAGAACTGGCTCTCACAATTGTTAGCTGAGATCTCTGTGTCCACTGGCTCCTGCGGCCCTGGGTGGGATCCCCAGCTTCGAGCAGCCCCTAAGTCACTAGAGTTCTGTGGCGTCAGCAATCTGGGAGTGTTCCCCAAATTTTTATTTCCTTATTTACCTACCACATAATTCTTTTATTTGGTGTTATGGAGTTTTGAATTCTCCCTAGGTATATATCTATATCCATATATATTTTTTTCATTTATTTTTATTAGTTGGAGGCTAATTACTTTATAATATTGTAGTGGTTTTTGTCATACATTGACATGACTCAGCCATGGATTTATATGTATTATCCATCCTGATCCCCCCCTCCCACCTCCCTCTCTACCCGATCCCTCTGGGTCTTCCCAGTGCACCAGGCCCGAGCACTTGTCTCATGCATCCAACCTGGGCTGGTGATCTGTTTCACCATAGATAATATATATGTTTTGATGCTGTTCTCTCAATTAAAAATGTATGGATATATCTATATCCATACATTTTTAATTGGTATCAGTTAATAATACATTGACTCAATGGACATGAGTTTGGATAAACTCCAGGAGTTGGTGATGAACAGGGAGGCCTGGCATGCTGCAGTCCATGGGGTCACAAAGAGTCAGACATGACTGAGCGACTGAACTGAACTGAATAATATATTGACTGTTTTTCATCATGAACGTCCATTTATCTCTAGCAAAATGTTTTTTAAGTCTAAATTGTCTGCCTTATAGTTTTCTTATATTTAATCTTTTCATAACATCAGTCTTTCTATTCCTTTATTTCTAACCCTTGATTTTAATTATTTCTGCAGAGAGTATACATTTTTTTAATCCAGTCAACCTTTTGATTGTCTTGTTTAATCTGTTCACATTTAATGTTATTATTGATGTACTTGGATTTACATCTGCCATTTTATTTTTTATTTATGTCTCAGATCCTTTTGTTCATCTGTTTCTTCTTAATGGTTTCTTTTCTGTTTAAGCCAAGATTTCTGGTATTTCATTCAATTTGTCCAAAGAATTTTTTGCTACTATATTTTTGAGTCATTTACTTAATGTTTACTGTAGAGCTTATCATATATGGGGCTCAGATGGTAAAGAATCTCCCTACAATGCAGGAGACCCAGGTTTGATGGTTGGGTCAGGAAGAATTCCTGGAGAATGGAATGGCTACCCACTCCAGTAAATGGCTGGAGAATGGGTCAGGAAGAAATCCTGGAGAATGGAATGGCTACCCACTCTGTCCTGGAAAATTCCATGGACAGAGGAGCCTGGCAGGCTGTAGTCTATGGGGTCACAAAGAGTCAAATGCAAATAACAACTTCATTTTTCTTTTTTTCTTTTTTTTTTTTTCACTTTACCATATATATCTTGAAAGTGAAATTTAAGTTGCTCAGTCATTTGCAAATACCTTAACTGATCAGAATTCACTTCAGACTTATTTCAGTGAGACTAGAAACTTTACTGCTTTGTATTTTTAGTCCAACTTCCCAATTTTTATATTATTAGTGTTGCAGACATTATATTTATATAGCTTAAAGTAGCAATATATTATTATAATTGTTCCTTTCTATACTTGTATATCTTTTTTAAAGTCTGAAAAAAGAGAGCAATGATTTACTTAAAGGGTTTATTGTATTAACCTTCCTATTTACCACTTGTGGTTCTCTTCATTAGTTCCTGACAATTTAAGTTACCATCTGGTGTTATTTCCTTATTCCAATACAGCTTTGCTATCATCTGCCTACTTTATGCTCTTACTGTCAAATATAGTGTGTGTCTATATATTATAGTCCCAACAGTGCATTTATATATACATTGTTTTATATAATTGCTTTTTAATCAGCTAAGACAAGAAAGAAAAAATAAGCCTGTATACTGTCTTTTATGATTACACAAATGACTTGCTTGATTGCTTCCTCTCTTGTCAAGTCTCTGTGCCTCTGCCACAGAGAGGGTGCGCAGGTAATGGCATGCCCTTCTGTAAATGACGACCCTACTTTATGAGCAAGAAGCTAGGTATGGCAACGAGATCTGGTGGTCTTTTCTTGCTTCTCCCAGAGTATACATTTCATTTTACAGTGAATTGGAAAGAGGACATTAAGGGCCCCAGTGTTCTCAGCCTGTTGCCTTCAGGGCAAAACTTTCACCCTACAAATTGGGGGCTGGATAAAAGAAGAGATTCCAGATCTCTCAGCTGCTTTTGCCTAGAAGAGAACCTCTGCTTGGGATGGTAAGAAATGGTGTCATCTTGCTGTCCCTCTCTCCCCCTGCCCCCAACCGAGGCCCTGTAGCTCTGCCCTCAAAGCAAGGGGAAGAGGAACCTCATCCTTTTGGCTTCACAAACCCAAAACTGGAACTTCCTTTCTGCTAAACTGGGGAGCCAGGGAGGGAAGGAGCAGGTCTTGACTCAAATGCCATTTGTTGTTCAGTTGCTCTGTCCTGCCTGTCTGTTTGTAACCTCATGGACTACAGCACACCAGGCTTCCGCGTCTTTCACTATCTGCCATAGTTTGCTCAGATTCATGTCCACTGAGTTGATGATGCCACCTGACCGTGTTCTCTGTCTCTCCCTTTTCCTCCTCCCCTCAATCATCCCCAGCATCAGGGGTTTTTCCAGTGAGTTGGTTCTTCTCATCAGGTGGCCAAAGCAGTGGAGCTTCAACTTCAGCATCAGTTCTTCCAACAATTATTTAGGGCTGATTTCCTTTAGGATTGATTGTTTTGATCTCCTTGCAGTCCAAGGGACTCTCAAGAGACTTCTCCAGCAGCACAGTTCAAAAGCAGCCATTCCTTTCTCCAGGGTATCTTCCCTGGATCTAGTCCAGGTCTTCTGCATTGGAAATAGATTCTTTACCATCTGATCCACCAGGGAAGCCCATTCAAATGCCATAGACTGGAGTTTTCCCTACATATTTAGTAGATTTTCTTAAATAGTTTTTTTTTTTTCCACTTCATATATGTTCTTGGTAAATTTTCCAGAGAATTTATTATGTTTTAATATATTCCACCAGTTATTGTTTTGTTGGCATGAGAGTCCAAAGAATTTCTCACATGGCTATTCTAGCAGTTTACATTATTGTTGTAGTTTAGTCATTAAGTTAGGTCTGACTTTCTTGCAACTCCATGGATTATAGCCTTCCAGGCAGCTCTGTCCACGGGATTTCCCAGGCATCGATACTAGAGTGGGCTGCTATTTTCTTCTCCAGGGGATCTTCCCAACCCAAGGATCGAACCCTCATCTCCTGCATTGGCAGGCAGATTCTTCACCAAAAAGCCACCTGGGCTCAGCCAGTTTATATTATATTTCACTTAATTAGTTTGGCATACAAAAGTTTTATACTTATTTCATCATATGTTTTTATTTTTTTATATTCAGAAATACTGAGAGAAGTGTTGTTTTCTTCTAAAATATCTATGTAGACTGATAAATTATATTTCAAAATAAAACATCTTTCCAGAATGGGAAATGGCTTTGATACAGATTTTAAATGGTATCATGGGTCTTAAATTTGTTTCTTTAATCTAAGAGAAAATAAATTTCTGAAATTCAAACAATGTGTAGTAAGTATGCTTTATTTTAGTACAAAAAGCTAAGTCTTAAAGAATGTATTTCTTTTTTTTGTACGTTAATTTTCCAATCTTTTTATAAAAATGTTTATAAGACAAAATACACGTGAAAAAAATTTAAACCAAACCAATACAATTGTATTTTAGTTTTTCTTTATTGATGTTTTATCTCTTGTTTTAACCTTGATTTCTTCCTTAACATAAAAGTATGTGTCTATGTGTATGTTTGAATCTTAGTATATTCAAACAAATATATGGTGTAATGAATACCAATATATTGTTTTCCTTTTTGTGAAAAAGGCAAAGGTACAGTAGAATTGGTGAATGAATAGTGGAGCTTTACCACAATCCACGAAATTTACTTACGGCAGTTTAGTAAAATAATATGACAGCTTTTTTTTTTCTCATACATTTGAGAAAATTCAATACAACTAGGAAAAAGTGAAGCTATTACTGTAGTAAAACCAAAAACTTACTGCTCTGACATAGAGTACATTGTGAATTCATAACTTACTACTTTCATATTATGTCCTCAAATTAATATGTATATTAATATGTTATATCCCTAAATTTGTGGACATCCATGACTATATTCCTGGAGAAGGCAATGGCAGCCTACTCCAGTACTCTTGCTTGGAAAATCCCATGGACGGAGGAGCCTGGTAGGCTGCAGTCCATGGGGTTGCTGAGTCGGACATGAGTGAGCAACTTCAGTTTAATTTTCACTTTCATGCATTGCAGAAGGAAATGGCAACCCACTCCAATGTTCTTGCCTGGAGAATCCCAGGGACTGGGGAGCCTGGTAGGCTGCCGTCTATGGGGTCCCACAGAGTCGGACACAACTGAAGCGACTTAGCAGAAGCAGCAGTATGACTATATTCCATTTGTATTTTTTAACATGTTAGCACATTTATGGTAAAATAATGCATCATGTTTTTAATTTTTAAAAAAATTTTATTTATTTTTTTGATTGAATGATAATTGCTTTACAGAATTGTGTTGGTTTCTGCCAAACATCAACATGAGTCAGCCATACTTATACATACGTCCACTCCCTCTAAAAAAAGATCTTATAGCTAGACATTTTTGTATATGTGCTGTAATTTCAGAGATTACCATTCTCTAAAATCTCTGCAAACTATAGGTACTATTATTTTTTTTTAACTTTTGTATTGTAGTATAGCCAGTACCAATGTTGTGATAATTTCAGGTCCCAGCAGAGCAATTCAGCCATACATATACATGTATCCATTCCAGCCCAAACTCCCCTCCCATCCAGGCTGCCACTTAACACTAAGCAGATTTCCCTGCACTATACAGTAGATCCTTGTTGGTTATCCATTTTAAATAGGAAAATTAATAGAAAAACTTCCTTACGAGTCATGTATCAACTTTATCAACATGTGAGGAAGAGTGCCAGAGGGAAATGCCTTTCTCTGGCTCCACCAGTTGAGTTATTTCCATGTAACAGTATCAATGTAGCCAAGTCAAGTCTGAGAAACAGCTGTTTTGCTCATGGCTGAACCAGATATTATCAATGTAACTGCCCTTCAAATACCATTTTTTTTTTTCCCTGACATTTCCTAAAGCCAGTGTCTGTAAACCACAGGATACAACAATAAATCAAACTGGAGCGAAACAAATGTTAGACAAAGAAGACATTATGTACTGTAACAACTCTTCTAAAGAGTCATGAGGGCCATAACCATGGGATCTGCTAATGGAATTTGTCCTAGGACCTTACTTCTCTCTAGCTCTTTCTTCTCTGAAGTTTTCAGATACTCAGGGTTTTACCTTCTAAATTCTCACCGAGTTGTCCTGTGTTCAGTGTTTTGTGTCCTGTTTACACTTTCTAAAAACTCTTTCTTCCCAGATTATCACAATCAGTGTCCATTTATCCCATGCCCCAAATCATCCTATTTTAGCGAGAACCAAGCAAAAGCTTTCTTATAACTTGAAGCTGAATGTGGAAGGAGAAAATTAGCATGAAAAAGAATAATATCTAGTAAATGATACTGTTGTATAAAACGACATTTGTATAATGTAAATGAATCTGTGGATTCTGCATTATTTGGTTAATAGCATCCATTAAAATCATATAATGACATATCTGTATCAAACAAAGTTCCAGGATAGATTATTTTTTTCATTAATCAAGCTTAACTATATAATGCTATATTTTAAAATCCCTGTGCTTAATGTATCATAAGTTTGTTTCCGACTTTTTCCCTAGATATCTTATTTCTGAGTAGAGGCATAGTAGTTTTTTACGTA